>NC_073391.1:11347617-11637617 GCF_028641065.1 Leucoraja erinaceus | reverse complement strand
ACATTCAGGCAGCCCTCAGTAAATAAAACAAAGGCTGACAGGCAGGGAACAGGGAATTTCCTTTCTTACCAATTAGACTAGCCTTAGGCAGTACTTTTAAGAGGAGATAAATCCTGCAAATCACCAAAATGATCCTGTCACATGCACCAAATATTATAATCATACAGCAGCACACTTTGTACAGTTTGCTTTATTTTAATGAGTTGGGTGAAATTTCATCATGGGGTTTGGATCTCCCAGATCAGAATTATTGATTGACAGCCGAGACCATTCCCAACTATAGCTTTCCACCCAGTAAAACAAGGAAATTATCAATTTGAGTTTAATAAGTTCTCCCTACTTTTGTTTTGGCTTTATGCAAAATTTAGTTCTATTGGTAATGAATTACCATTAAGTACCATTAATGAAGGACAAAAAACAATAACACTCTTACTTTCACTTTAATTGTGCTATGATAGATAGCAGTACCTATACAAAGGAATGCATTATTTCAGTACGTCCTTATACCATTTCTCTTTTACCGTACGTATGAGAGATTACATTTGGTATAAATCTGTTGGTCTGATTTCAACTCAGTATTATCTGGTGTTTGTGCAGTCCCTTCACCCAAAGCAATGCATGTGGTGGATAGCATCAAATTACTCTGTGAACATAGAGAGCAGGCCAGAAAACCAATGGGAGTTTGAATCGGGCTATTTACGTGAATCAGATGCACATCATCTGATTCACAGCTGGTTTAAAACTGGCATCAGGAAACGGGCACTTTTACTAAGCAGTACCTGTGGGTAAATAAATTTACACCATTTACAATATATATTTTAATTTGGAACAGATGCAAATTCGGTACAAAATAGAATTAGCAGCTGCCGTGTGGCAGGGTATCGGGCAATCATCACTGGTCTGCTTCTGCTTTTTGCACAGTGTTTTACGAGATTGGAAGTAAATGTATGACAGAAACCCCAGTAACCTGAGACCCTGGGTCAGTAATGTATTAAAACAAAACAAGACACACATGGCTTTTGCACTATGAAAGTTCACAAAGGAATGGGAGTCACGGGCAGAAAAATACAAAGAAGGTGGAACTAACAGTCGTAATTATAGCTCCAGCTATGTTAGTCATCTGTTACTGAACACAGGCCTTGGCAAATTACTATAAATGCCAAGTCAGAACAACAGGGAAATAATTGAGAGCAGAATAAGACTATTTTCTAGTCAAGCAAACTCTTCTTAGGCCCCCTTCAGTCATGGCTGACCATGGGTGTCACCAGGGTGCTATTCCCTATATGGAGGATGCCTGTGATGACTTTGTTTAACATGGGGAGACTGGTGCACAGACAGCCACCTCACGGTCCTTGACAGATCTGTGTCAGGATCCTGTGGCATGGAGTCCAAGACGACTGGAGACCCTTTTCTGCTGCAGCCTTCATCCACCTTCCCAGCCATTGTGACGCTCCACTAAGGTCAGCCATCACCGTCTGCCTGTTCCACCGTTGAGGTCTTGGTTGGGTTGCTCTATGTCAGAGAACCTCCCCCTCGACCTTACCACCATGGGTGGCCCTAACAGGAGCATAGCTCCAGACGGCATCGCTCTCAGAATCTCAGGTCCACACAAGCTTCTCCACCACGACGAGGTGACAACCCACGGAGAACTACATTTATACAATTGCCATCTTTTTGCATCAGTTTTAATGAGCCCACTATTGGTACACTGCTCCCAGCACTCCATCGCCCAACAAGTTTGCACCAAGTTCTACCTGTATCACCTTAGCAGGAGATAAGTCTCAAATCACATCTTTATCACCTGGTTACAAAAATTTTATCGCACAATTTTTATTAACTTTGTTTTGGAATATATTTGCAAAGAATCAAAATTATTAACTATAGGGTATAGTTAAAAAAGGCATATTTTTGTCACAGTGGTGAACCTATCAGACACAAGATCAGCACTCAATAATCAATGTGTAGGAAGGAACTGTACATGCTGGTTTAAACTGTGGATACAACAAAGCTGGAGTAACTCAACCGGTCAGCCAACATCTCTGGAGAAAAGGATTAGGTGTCATTTCGGGTCGAGACCCTTCTTCAGACTCTATAACCAATGATCATCTTACAAAGTAAAGTCAACATGATTGGCTACCTAGGGAAGACACAAGGTGCTGGGGTAACTCAGTGGGTCAGGCAGCATCCCTGGAGGACATGGAGGTGATGTTTTGGGTCGGGACCCTTCATCCACCTGGTTCATACCCAATGCCTGCAAATGATCCAGTAGTCTTACCATGGCTGGGTTCATTACCTGGTTCAGATGCAGAGGCACCATGTTCAGTTGGCACCATGGCAGATTCTGAGCGGTGCACAAAATATACCCTCTATTGAAACACCCCAGAAACAGTCAATAAAGCCCCAAAAACAAAATGTCACAAATATTTTTTTTTTAAACTATTAATATGTTTAATTATTTGTGGGGTTTTTTTTGTTTTTAGTTGCACACTGACCTGCGCAAAAATGATTAAAGAAAAGGAACGTGTTTTTTTTTTTTAAACTACAGTCTAACCATTCCTGTTGAGAGGGCCTAAGAGCCACTCTGAACACAACAGATGAACCGACAGATTCAGTGTTCCAAATCTGTCAGTAAGTTGGGATTTGCATTCATAACTGCCATTCAGAACAGTCAGCATAATCAGCAAGATCTGGGCCAGAAATCCTTCTGGATCTGCAGCACTAAAACATAACATGATTGTGCACTGCTTCCAAAATCCAATTCCATTGCATCCGATGGAATATTTAGCACCACCAACCTGGCATGAAGTTCTTGGCAGTTACATATAATTGTGGTAAAATGTTCTGCTGTAATAAATGATTTTCCTTTATTAAAGCATAAGGTCATATACAAGTCACTTCAATGGGCATTTTGGCTCTGTTAAATATGCCAGTTAGTCGTGCAAAGGTTGTCCTATACTTATAACCAATAGATTAAACAAATCTTGTCATGTTTTTCTGGCTTCTGTATGTTCAATACTTTATTTAGACATTTTGAATGCTTTTTCAGACAAGTTAATGTGAGTGTGGCAACATTTTTTTGCATATGATTGATTGCTTCACATGACAAATATCATCATCAGTTTCTGATAGTACCTGTGTTAAGTTCCAGTTGATTCAGATAAAGCATCAATTGAATGGGAAAAATATTCTAATTTACTATACCCCTGCTGTTAACCTTGCTGAAATCTACTTTCACACTGCAATGAACCACATATTATGGACCTGCCACTGTTAGATGTGAATAAAAGATTTCCCACATGGGGCAAGGTCTATAAAATCATTTCATGTAAGAAAAAGGGAAAAAAAAGAATATATACACAATAAAGAGAGTTCATTACTCCGAAGAAATTAAAACATACTTTAGCAACTAACTCATTAGTTTGGCTTGTTTCCTACACCCACTTTTATGAATTGTTTCCCATTTTATTCCAGAATTAATGCTGATCCATAGCACAAATCAAATTTTGAAATTATGTAGCAGAGACAATAAATTTGGCCTTATGACGCTTAAAGAAGAATCCCTGTGGGAGTCATTGAGTGAATCTGCAGGGATAGAGAGGTGGCAGTCAAGCAGCTCTTTATCATGACAGATCTCCTTTACACACTAATTTTCTTGTTAAAGAAGAGAGAATAGAGTTAAACCCTAAGAAATCCTTTTACTGCTAGTTTGACTTGGCAGCTGGAAAGAAAGAGGTCTCATGGATTCCAACTGTCTCCATTGAGGTTGTGATACAAGCGAGAATCCACCGTTGAGAAGCAACACCTTGTCCCTCTCTCAAAGAAAATTGAATTCATAGAGTACCTACCCACATAACTGTTCAGAGTCAGAGCATTTTACTGCCACAAACAGACATTTCCCCAGATTACAATTTATGTCGTATTAACTGTCAAGTGTACTTTTGAGAAATATAGATAACAATTCAGATGCAATCGATGAATAGTGGCAGTCGATTTTATAGCTTAATTGAACACAAGAAAAAAATGTGGGACAAAATATATTTGTCTCCCTTAATATTCTTTGTAAATTTTATTTTTAATGGATACATCTCATCCAAATAATTGTGGAATTTATTGCGTATTACACTGAAGAAAAATGGGTATCCTTAAGATCTATTTTATCATTAGCATTATAAGCAGACTAATAATTTTACAATAACATTCGTGAAATTCAATATTTTAGAAATTGCTTAAATCATGTTCCCCTTCTTCTAATCTTATGTTTAATTTTTGCCAAACGCCACCTCCCAGTTCTACTTAAGAGACCTGGTCATCCTAAGCTTCTGCCAAAGGCATTTTAAGTACAATGCACAATAGCCATGCCACTGGCGCCATCCACCATCATCTGGATCTTGTGAAGGTTCTCTCTACTTTACACAAGGCCAGCGTGAATTGACTCCACTGACTTTTCTCCCCTTATGCAATATTTCTCTTCTTAACACCTCTGCAGATTGCCTGATTGAGATTCAGAGGTCTGGCCTTTCCACAGCATTCTGCTCTAATGTACTAATGAGGTGGACTGGTGAGGCTAGCTCATTCTCGTGCTTCTTTTAAGGAATTTATTCTGCCTCAGTCAAGTATGTACTACGATTTTATTTTTGAACACGCTTTTTTGCATAAGTGAGATAATGCGAACTGACAGAGTTCAGTTTGCATGGAATGACCCTGTTCTTGCATTTCATGAAAATATAAAGTTTTACTTAGGCTGTTGCTTAAAGCAGCAACTCACTAACATGAAACATAGGAGTTCAGTGACGCATTCTGTTTTCTTTCTTATGGAAATTGGTTAAAGATATTTGAAACATATTTCCCAGATTTTGGAAAAAAAAAACCCACGCTTCTGACATCATGAAAAAGGAAGCATGTAGCCAGCTTGTGTTGCCGATCGTGCCTGTCATTGTTAACAGAAGGCTTTCTGTCAAAATGTCCAGTTTAATCTCGGGATTTTAAATTGCTGGATTTAATGTTACAGTCATTTGCTGTAAAAAGTGAAACTAACATGACACCTTACGTGAAAGAAAATCTTGCGTAGGAAAAAGTATTTTAAACCAACTCCAGCGTAAAACTTTTCTTTCCACTCACGATGCAGTTTGGGTTCTAGGATGCAGAGCAAATTCAAACACGCCGGCTCGATCAAAATGAAATGATGGAAGTTACCACAGTTTAAATTTATCCATACTTCTTACTTATGGCGCGATTGATTTTCTTTCACAGCGCTCAAATAAGGGATTGTCTTCCTTATCACTGTGGTACCAGCTAATGTATACAGCCTTGGCTAGTCTGGGAATGGCAAGAGGTTGACATGTGGAAGTTCAACTGAAATGAATACGGATGAAATTTGAAAGTGCAATTTTCCATCCGTCAGTCACTTTTGAAAGGGACAACTTAACCACCAATCAGAAAGGTCCTTTGTGGGGTCATCTTCATTCAGGGTTACTTTTGATAAGGAATCTAACATCATTAGGTGACATATCATGTTTCCATAAAATAATTTCTATTAAACTATTTTTGCAGCAAGGATTGTCCATGTTATGTCTTCATTGACAATTAGTAATGACCACACAATATTAAAGACAAACTAAATAAAACTTGGAGATATTATAAAATAAGTCCGATAATAATGGGATTGCTAACATTGTATCTCCAGCTCACTTCAGGAAAGAAAATGTGCAGTACTTTGGTATTAATAATGTATAGACACCAAAACCCATTTTGACCGTGGCTTTAAGATGCTCCAAAATATAGCCAATTAAGGTTTATTTAATTATTAAGGTTGAATAAATAACAGTGAAACATGTTAAAAATCTTTCAGTTTCAGTCAATCATAATAAAAAATTAATGAGACTGGATAGAGAGCCATAAAAACTGATAGGCTGCAATCGTGAATTATAAATTGGTATTGATTTTTTTTCTTAGCAATAACGCTCTCAGGTAATCGTATGTTGCCACATGTAAAGTGCACTTTCCTGGTTGAGTCTAATATTGGCTATCAAATATAGATGAGAAGGATGCATTTGTGACACATCAGATTTCCAAAACAAAAAGCACAATACAATCGGAGGAATAATAAGGACACAAAACATAGAATCCCAGGGAGTTTATGGAAGCAGAAAGGGATCCCACTGTGATGAGCATTCTTAAGACGCAGTTACCTTATTCTTTTCCTGTCAGGGCTTTTGTGATATGTTACCTTGTTAGCATCAGTGGGAAAAACATAAATATTTTTTATTATTTGTGAATCTCAACCTGTCTTGTTAATAGACAGGCCACACAGAGTCAAAACCATATTATATGGCATCGGGCAGATACAATAACTCAAAAGATGTCACTTTCCTACCACTTTGCTCTATTAATTCTAAACCCTAAAAATTGTGAGGGAATTTCCTGTGTTCTGTTTAATGAAGGAGTACAGAAACAAATAGGACATTTCCCTAGGCAACCTCAGATAAAGTGGACAATTACTATTGGCATTCTACATGTAAATATTTAACACTTCACAGCTAGTTTGCACCTAAATGCCCATTAGATGTTGCTACAAGCCTGGACACCATTTCCCAACAGGGCCACATCAGCCTTCATCTGCAATGTTTATTGGATTACAACAAATACAAATCTCGTTTTAAAATGGGACTGGGGAAAAAAAAAACTGGTTAACCAAGTGAGGTGATGTCCAGGCAAACATCTTAGTAGACGACGAACAGTCAACTGTTCGAAGTAAATTTCAACAAAAACAATGTTTATGAGAAAACTCCTCTTTGTCAGGGTAATTGATAAGCCTCTGTTGCAGTTCATTACCCTGACAGATCAGGCTTAACGATTTAGACAAAGAAGTGGATGTTTGGTAAAATATGTTAATTATACTCAAGCATGTCTACTTGCTCTAATTAATCTTTTTTTCATATTTTGGAGGAGTTAGAATTTTATTTTAATGAAATCGAAATAGCAAATGCGACATATTGCAACAACTATGCCTCTCTGGCAATTGAGGCTGACAAGAGCATAAATACACTTAAAGGTTTACCTCAGTACTGAAGTATAAATCAAAGTAATTATTTCAATTAACCAAAACAATTGTGCTATAAGTCCACTTTTGTATGTAGAACTGTTATTTATAGTTTGTGTTGCCTTCCATAAGAATCCCATTAAGACAGTGTGGCATCACATTGGATGTGCAAATGAAGACCACAGGAACATCGAGACACAATAGACAGCAGATGCCAGAATCTGCAATAAGGTACAAACCTCTGTTCTCACATCGGATCCTGGCTGGCTCTCAACCTGAAATGTCTATTATCCCTCTGCCTCCACAGATGCTGCTGGGCCTGGTGAGTTTCTGCGGCAGTTTGTTTTTGCCTTCGAAACTTAAATCCATTTTGAAAACCTTTCTCAACTGGAGATATCTCGCCATATCTTTTTAATGCCTTTTCCTATTACTTCATTTTTCAATTCAAGTCCAAAAGATAGCTCATTTTTGGTATTCACAATGAATAAGAGGCAACTTTTGCAACGGTATTAGAATCTGACTCTTACACGGCTTATAAAGTAGGTTGCTTTTTCACCAAAATGTAATTTTCAGCCACAGATTTGTCCACACTTTAAAAAATAATTTCCCCATAATTATCTTTTTCAGTATATATATATTTGTTTGCCCTGAAATGTAATAATAGAATATAACTGTGCATGTTCTTTCTCCAGGATTCCTTTAGTCCAATTTGGCCTAAGTGCATATTGCTGTGCTGAACTGGAGACCTCTAGCTACGACCTCTACACATGTATATTTAATGGACCAGCAGTTGGCAAGGGTGCTGCTCTGATCAAGATTTGACGAAGTAGCTTTGAACGCTCCTGTGTATTGCTGCATGCACAGCCCCAAGCTGCTACTACCAGATGTAGACCAATGCATCACAGTTTTTAAGCAATGTCCAACACACCTTATGTTCTGGAAAGGACAAACCCATAACAGAGAGTCTAAGTTACTTAAATGTAACGTAACAAACCTATGCTTCATGTGAAAACTGATGATAATTTGTAATCCAAACCCCATTCTTGACGCTATTTGTTTGTAGAAATAGTATTGACTGCAAATGCTGCTTTGCTCGACAGCTCTTTGCGTTACACACTCATCAGGCTAATAGAACGCGAACAAATGTTGCTCTTAATTTCTCAGGAGTACCTGTTCTTGTTGACATGTCCCTTGTGCCTTTACATCTGGGGTTACCAAAGGATACAACTGCTTCTAACTGCACTAGGACATTCAAATAAAATGCAGCTAAAACAAAAGCTTAACATTAGTGCCATTTAACTGCTTTCTTTCCTCAAACAGGCAGTTAAAATTGCTTTCTAAATTGGTACAGCGGTCACCTTGTCAATGATATCAACCCTTCAGGTTCTTTCTTGGGTACCTGACTAACTGAAGTACTGCTTTGACTACTCACTACCGCCAGTCCTTTGTACGTCTCTGTAAACCACCCCAGAACCAAAAAAATCCTCCCTTCCTGCGCTGACCTCTCTGTTCTGGAAACAATTACTCCTAGAAGGCCTGTCAATATCATTATTTTTACAAGAAATCAATACGACTCACAGAGTTAATGGGGGATTCAGGCAGCCACCGTTTACCTTCTCACTGTCAGTAGTGCAGCAGGCCGTGCTCGAGCACAGATGACAGATTCGCCCAGACACCAAGCAGACAGTAAGCAATGGGTAAAAAAGAGAAATAGGCTGCAGGCAGGCGTGGAAAACGTCAGCTCTGCAGGCATTTATGCTCTAACAAGCCAAAGATGTCAGTATCTTGTAGTGTCCAGTTAGGAACAATGCAAACTCGAGAAGATATTTGCACATACAGCTTTTTCATCAGGCTGTAATTTACCATGCACCAGCACCAAAACGCTGCACACCCGCAAATCATTTATGTCTGGGATATGAGGGGGCTAAAAGTGTACGTGTACACTCTATCATAATTTCATCATGTTCATTCCTTGCAGATGGATTTGCAACAATTCAATGCTTTTTGCAAAGGATAGAATTATTATTCCTAGCTCTGTATGTAAAAATGAATGTGTTCCTCCCAACCTAGTTAAACATTTCATTTACAGGATCAAGAGGACATGCCTCCGAGTGGCTGCAATGCTGTTTTTTTTCCCCTAAATGAAACTAATATGCAGTACAATTATTTTAAAATGTTGATCCCTAACCTCTTCTCCATTTCCCATACTTTATATTACCACCCCCAGATGGGCCAGAAGCTGTGCCAGAAGCCCACTTGTCAGCAGCCATGTGAACTATGTGATCATCTGGCATCGAGACATGTCTTCATACTAATTTTTCCCTGACCCCACCCCTATCCCTGTCCTATTCATCATCTGCATACATGCTTGTCAGTGGCGAGCATGGATCGAGCACAGTACCAGCACATTTCTCCGAGTTGCCGTGGGTATCCGGTTATTCGGGATTTCACGCTCATTGTACAACTTGGAGAAGAGAGAGAGAGAGAGAAAAAAAAATAAAAGAGCGATCCCAAGGAGCAGACTGCAATTTCCGAAGCTTCGCTGTAAATGCGTGAGAAATAATGGGTTAAAGTAACAAATAAGACAGTGCCTGAGTAGGGTCAAATATTCCTAACCAAACATTCCCTGAGCTGAAATTACCGTAATTGATGACTCCACCACATGGTGGTGAACTGAGGATACTAAAGAGGAATCTTGGAGCTTCTCGCCTATATTCAACAGATTGGAATTTGTAACAGTGACTCACATCATTAGCTCAGCCGTTCACAGCTTTTTTGGCCCTAATGCAAACCACATGCAGAACCAGGGTTGATTACTGAGCCTCATAAAAAGGCACATTCTGATTGGAGGGTGCGAGATGGGAAAAAAAAAGGGTCTCTGAGGGGGGAAAAAAAACAACAAACAGATCCCATGTCCACAATGCAGAACTCAAAACATTTTTCATGCTTTGTGGTTTCACGAGAAGCAGTAAGCTGTTTAAAAAAAAAAAATGCCTTGTCCAAATTGAACATTTGCTTGACATGATGGAAAAGTGAGTGCTATTTTCTGTTATATTGCCCTTATTCTACATTTACAAGAATATTTTTTTTTTTGCTGCTCCCAACTGATTTCACAGTGGTGAACTTCGTTTATGAATTATCTGACACATCCCCTGCAATTTTTCTGACAACAGTGCTCAGTGGAAATTTCAAGGCCCTCTTTCTGACAAGTAGAAATATCAATATTTGAATAAATTGTGGATTTTAAACTTCTCACTTCGATGCACTGGAGCTGGGAGACTGAATTTTTCTTTTACTGGGTCTAATCCCCTTGAGCCTAAAGAAAGAAATCTGTATGCAGCATTTCATTACAAGAGAGCTGCACTGAGTGACATTTGAAGCACACATCTAAGTCGAGCTGATGAAGTTTACTTCCTTCAAACAACAAATAGCATCTTTGTATTATTTCCCCTTCTCAAGAAAAAGTGAAAGCATGATGGCTAGCAAAAAACAGAAATGTTGATTCACAAATTGACAGGTCAATCTTTAAACAAATGTGTTTCTTTGGGAAAAAGTGCAGCTTTGTTCTTTGCTGAGCATTTTTTTTTTGGCTGGCAGAAAAATTCCAAAGCTGATTAGAAGGAACTTGTTAGGGTCCTGTCTCAGACACGCTGACTCCACATTTTAACAACCGCGCAAACTAAACAACATAAAGATAACAAAACATTGTCGTTACTTTTTATGGGTGCTGTGGATGTCAATCAATACACAGCATTTAGGAATATAAAAAAAACAGTGTGGTGCTGAGAAATGCATTTGATTTATTCATTGGGAAAGCAAGACAATGATTAACAGTGTAAAATTAATTATGACTATTCTGTACCTGCTAAAGATGGGAATGTACAGATTAAATGTTTTGTCAACTGCTGGGATGTCCAGCAAATGAATGCAAAGGACGGGGTAACAAATCATAAATAAGCGTTAAAAAACTATTGACAGTGTGGCCTGATTGTAGGCCTTATTACCTCCTCAAGTAAACCTTCTTTGACAGCACCACTTCTGCCTCTCCTGCCCTCAACCTCTTGTCTTATCCATCGAAACCCTGATGATAGCCTGTTGGTTGGCTTGTTTCGCAGGATTCCCTCTGTAACAGTGCCATAGATCTGATAGTGCCACTTAACAATAGATTGGCCTATTCCTTTTTTTTAAGGTAAATATCCGACCCGCACAGTTTCAACAGCACAAGAACCTCAAGAGAACAGATTTTCAGCTTGTGTCTCATCTTTTGTTTATCCGCACAACTCTATACTGGCCATAAATAATTCCGCTTTAATGGGTTTCAAAATTCGGCAAATCCATAGAAACTGATCAGCTAAATCTGAGACAAAGCACTCTAAATAAAACAATTCAGTACATTTTTATATACATTACTTTATCCTACTAAAAGCAATGTTCTTTCATCTGAACTTGTTTAGCATTGGTGTTTGTGTGAGCTGTTTAGTGTTTGTGTAAACTGCTTTCTTTTAGACCGATTGCAAATCATATTATCCTGCACACAAAACCCAGCCCATCATCTATAACGAAGGCCGACATACTCCGCCTGCTCCCTGTTTTAATTTTTAGCATGTTCTGGCGTGGTAATAATGCTCTGATGCATTTCACTCTTGACTGGATACAGTGAGATTGCTAATCAGGATTACTTGATTCAGTCAACACTAATTTCAATAAAAGGACAAAAAAATTATCATAAATATAGAGAAAGTGCTGTGGGTAGTGACAGGTGATTAAAATCTCATTCATTTGGAATCAGACTGATTCATGGTGGTCAGATAAGGAAAGTCTTCATATCAACAGCAGATGATTATCATCTGACTCGTTCTGAGTCATTTCTGATTGCACATGCACATGCAAATTGGTATAAAGTCGACATGAACAACACATCATCATATCAGAGGATGACCTCTTCCAGATGGGCACATTGTTCAAATTATTTTTTTTTGCCTGCAAAGGGATCTGTAGTACAACTAATCCTAATTTGCCACACCAGCGAAAAGGGTAAAGACGTTTTTTCAAAACCAAAACCTGTAAGTTCGAACCAAGCCACGACTTTTATATGCCGAGGCACCTGTGTGTAAATGTGTCATTGACAAAAAAGTCCCAGATTTTACCACAGATATGTGTCCACTTGTGAGGCTTAACATGGGCAATTGAGTCCTGCAGAAATGGAATAGGTGACGTTTCGGGTCGAGACTCTTCTTCAGACTCTTCTCGACCCGAAACATTACCTATTCCTTTTCTCCAGAGATGCCGTCTGACCTGCTGAGTTTCTCCAGCTTTTTGTGTCTGTCTTCGGTTTAAACCAGCATCTACACAATTCCTTCCTACACAATTAAGTCCTGCACCAAGCCTTGTCAGTCCTGAGATAAGTAGAAGAAACTCAGCCCATGCTCCAGCTCATAGCTATGAAAGTGCTCCATGTTGGAATGGTAAATGTATTGACACTGATAAGATCCCATGGCCACACAACCCATTAATACCCAAGTAGAGGAACTGACTAAGATGGAAAACATTAAAAAATAACAGAAATAAATGTTTCTGAGTTTACACAGTGTAGAAAGTGTCGTTCTCAATCATATCGCAATTGGCCAGATGTTCATTCTCTAATTTCAGTTATAGCAAGGAAAGAAGGAATGATTGAACGGGAAGATTAAAATAACACAAATACAGTAAATACAGGGATATCTTCCTAGGGGAAAAGAAAAAAAAAAGAAATTAAGTATGTAATCCTTTTTCACATACTTTGTTTAGGTTAATATTGGGAAAAGCCAAACAAAGGCTTTTTTCCTAGCTTCTTCATGAGATAACCATCCAGATATGAGCAAAGCTGCCATTAGACACAACCCATCACATTCATCTAGTAAAGTGTTTTACCCATCTTTCCAGCAATAATTAGCTTTAAGCGATTTCAAGATTTTTCAATGTCCAAATATATTTGATTATTTTCTGTTGAGGAGATATCTGTCATCACTTTTAATTTATTGTTCAGCATTTTCAACCTGTATTTTTGGCTTAATCTCAATGAACGTGGATTTAGCTTTTTTTCCCCATTTACTTTCTTAGATGGCTCTCAATAGTCAAATGAGGAGAAATGAGCATTTGATTTTTTTACTCTTTAACTCTCTGATGATAGCAATTCTTACGAAGGTAAGCTATCCAAGAATGTAAAGGAGGGTAGTAAAAGCTTTAGGTGTGTGAAGAGGAAAAAAATTAGTTAAGACCAAAGTTGGACCCTTGGAGACTGAAAAAGGCAAATTTATTATTTGGGAACAAGGAAATGGCCAGATGAGTTGAACAGGTACTTTGGATCAGTCTTCACTAAGGAAGACACAAACAATCTTCCTAATGTACTAGTGGCCAGAGGATCTGGGGTGACGGAGGAACTGAAGGAAATCCACATTAGGCAGGAAATGGCGTTGGGTAGACTGATGGGACAGGAGGCTGAAAAATCCCCAGGTCCCCTAATTTTAGGAAGGACATTCTTGCTATTGAGGGAGTGCAGCGTACGATACAAGGTTAATTCCCAGGATGACGGGACTGTTGTATGCTGAGAGAATGGGGCGGCTGGGCTTGTACACTCTGGAATTTAGAATGAGAGCGGATCTTATTGAAACATATAAGGTTATTAAGGGTTTGGACATGCTAGAGGCAGGAAACATGTTCCCGATGTTGGGGGAGTCCTGAACCAGGGGCTACAGTTTGAGAATAAGGGGTAAGCCATTTCGAACAGAGTTGAGGAAACACTTTTTCACACAGAGAGTTGTGAGTGTGGAATTCTCTGTCTCAGAGGGCCATGGAGGCTGGTTCTCTGGATACTTTCAAGAGAGAGCTAGATGGGGCTCTTAAATATAGCGAGGTCAGGGGATATGGGGAGAAGGCAGGAATGGGTTATTGATTGGGGATGATCAGCCATGATCACATTGAATGGCGGTGCTGGCTCGAAGGGCCGAATGGCCTACTCCTGCACCTATTGTCTTTTGTTTATTGAGTCTGAAGAATGTTCAGACCCGAAACAATATCTGGTCCCTTTCTCCAGAGATGTTTCCTGACCCGATGAGTTGCTCCAGCACTTTGTGTCTATCTCTTGTACTCACCATCACCTGCAGTTCCTTCCAACACAAACACTTTGAGACCCTGTATATTCAAAGTGGACAACATACAGTGCCCTCCATAATGTTTGGGACAAAGACCCATAATTTATTTATTTGCCTCTGTACTCCACAATTTGGGATTTGTAATAGAAAAAATCTCATGTGGTTAAAGTGCACGTTGTCAGATTTTAATAAAGGCTATTTTTGTACATTTTGGTTTCACCATGTAGAAATTACAGCAGTGTTAATACATAGTCCCCCCCCCCCCCCCCCCCCCCCCATTTCAGGGCACCATAATGTTTGGGACACATGGCATCATAGGCGTTTGTAATTGCTCAGGTGTGTTTAGTTGCCTCCGTAATGCAGGTATAAGAGAGCTCTCACCATCTAATCTTTCCTCCAGTCTTTCCATCACCTTTGGAAACTTTTATTGCTATTTATCAACATGAGGAACAAAGTTGTGCCAATGAAAGTTAAAGCTATTATGAGACTGAGAAACAAGAATAAAACTCTTAAAGACATCAGCCAAACCCCAGGCTTACCAAAATCAACTGATTGGAACATCATTAAGAAGAAACTGGTGAGCTTACTAATTAGCCGCAAAAATAGGATGGCCAGGGTACAGTTTGCCAAGAAGTACTTAAAAGAGAAGCCACAGTTCTGGAAAAAAGGTTTTGTGGACAGATGAGATGAAGATTAATTTATATCAGAGTGATGCCAAGAGCAAAGTATGGAGGAGAGAAGGAACTGCCCAAGATCCAAAGCATACCACCTCATCTGTGAAACACGGTGGTGGGGGTGTTATGGCCTGGGCATGTATGGCTGCTGAAGGTACTGGCTCATTTATCCTCATTGATGATACAACTGCTGTTGGTATCAGCATAATAAATTCTGAAGTGTATAGACACCTTATCTGCTCAAGTTCAAACAAATGCCTCAAAACTCATTGGCCAGCAGTTCATTCTACAGCAAGACAATGATCCCAAACATACTGCTAAAGCAACAAGGGAGTTTTTAAAAGCTAAAAAATGGTCTATTCGTGAGTGGCCAAGTCAATCACCTGATCTGAACCCAATTGAGCATGCATTTTATATGCTGAAGAAAAAACTGAAGGGGACTAGCCCCCAAAACAAGCATAAGCTAAAGATGGCTGCAGTACAGGCCTGGCAGGGTATCACCAGAGAAGACACCCAGCAACTGGTGATGTCCATGAATCGCAAACTTCAAGCAATGATAGTATGCAGATATGCAACAAAATACTAAACATGACTACTTTCATTTACATGACATTCTGTGTCCCAAACATTATGGTGCCCTAAAATGGGGGGACTTTGTATAAACACTGATGTAATTTTTACATGGTGAAACCAAAATGTATAGAAATACCCTTTATTAATATCTGACAATGTGTACTTTAACCACATGTGATTTTTTTCTATTACAAATCTCAAATTGTGGAGTACAGAGGCAAATAGATAAATGATGGGTCTTTGTCCCAAACATTATGGAGGGCACGGTATGTATGCCTTTTTTTTCCTTTTGCAGTGACACAGTCTACCCTCGTTATTATGGGCCTCTTTATAATGGATTTCAGTTAAACAGCAGACAATATCTGTCATAACCTCACTTTCAATAGTGGGATCAGAGAAGGACATTTTCCATGGGATATGATCAGTGGTCGCGGAATGCACAAGGTGGTGCTGGGCAGCCTTCTGGGGCTGCTGTGCTCGGTGTGGTGAGGTGGGAAGTACCACTGGGGAGGGGCTCCAGGATTCTGACCCCCCCTCCTGGGCAGTGAAGTCAATGGGGCTCAAAAACCCTTGTTCGTTTATAGTGGGCAATCGGCAATAACGGACATCAACCCCTCCCCCCATTATAGTCTCTTTGAATGACGGTTATCTGTATATAAATATTCAATGTCTCCTGCTATCAACCTCTGCCTATCCCATCCGGCTCACCTACCTTTCCTTATTTGTCATGGTATACATGTGTGACCAATTTGAATTGTATTGTTGAATCTAGATGATGAAAGCATATTAAAGATATTAGGGATCCCAGCATAAAACTCAGATTTTTCCTTTACCACAACAACATTTTCCTACAAGGACCAAGTACTAGGATATGGAAAGTGAAACAAATATGACAAACTGAAAAGCTATCAAATGCTTAAAGGTCTTGACATCATAGATACAAGTGGAGATGGTTTCCTCTTGTCTGAAGAGTCAAGAACCAACAGCATTTAGGACTTAAATGAAGTGGAATTTCTTCATCTAGAAGGTGGTGAATCTTTGGAATATTCTACCCTCTACAGCTGTGTAAGCTCAGTCATTTTGTTCATTCAAAAGAGAGATCAATAGGTTTCTGAGCTTTAAGGGAATTAAGAGACAAGGGAACAATGTTAAAAAATGGTGCTAAAGTAGAAGATTGGTGATACAGTACAAATGCTCAAAGGGCTGCATTGCCTGCTCTTGTTCCAATTTCTTATGTTCTTATTTAAATACAGTTCTCCTGACAATGAAAACATTATTTCAATTTTCCCTTTCTTTTCTCTGGGATTTATTCCACTCAAGGATTTCAAACAAAAAGCGGATCCTTCTTCCACATCTCAGATTGCAATGCCAAATTGCACGTTTAAACCCAGAGCTAAATTGAGGCTAGGTTCTCTCCACGACGGACTCAACTACACTGATCGAAAATTGAGCTTCACTCATTTCGCTGGTAATTCCATTGGTCATTTATTTTAGCTCTAATCTACTCCACACAGCTGCAGCAAGATCATCACTTGGTACCTTCCCACGGATGGCCCTGGGAATGGCGCCAAATGATGCCTTTAATAGTGAATGAGATCATGGTTCCAAATCACAAATACTGGATTTGAAGTGCTTAGATCTAGTTCTTCAACAACACTTAAAACTGGATGCAAAATTAGCATTTTTGCATCAATAAAGGTATTTGAAATTAATATATTTTAATTTTGCTAATTTTATCAATTTTTCTGTACATGATAGAGCATATGTATAAGTTATAGGTTCTGCTTATAGGGACGGATTAAATAAAATCCTAAAGGGCATTATAGGTTTTTTCTCTTTGTTCAAAATATCAATTGTAATTGATTTATGGATTATGGATCAAGTGTTTCTTTCCCCTTTAACATTGTGCTATAAATGAATTCCAGGCGAGCTAAGTCAACGAAGACCTAACATGGTCAAATTTAATTAATTAATATTAGTCCTGTGTTCAGCTGGAGGGTATCGGTTAATCTGCATTTCCATCAGTTTTACAATTGTCCAGAAATGTTCGCACCAGAACTATGGAGAACGAACACAACGTTACAAAAACATATTGAAGGCAGGTTGGAAATCTCCAGGGTATATATGTTAGCCATTTGATCTGTTACGGAAAAAATAACAATAAGGAACAACAAATTTGGGCTGCCTTCCCAGCACATGTATATTAACATTCTGTAAAAATCCCAGAATTTAGTAAAATCTGGATGAAAATTGACGAGTGCTAACTGTAGTAATTTATGCAATTATTTTTAAAAACACATTTTATGCTAATGCTCATAACAGAGATTAGCTCGTGTAACTACGAAAGGAGATTATCAATTAATCTAAACTCAAACATTGTGAAGGTCACAGGGGTCATGCCCATCCACCAAAATAAGAAATACATTTGTCTTTTTAACTCAATTCCCTTCAGGAAAAACCTAATTAATGAGTCATTTTCAATCAAGAAAAATCTCTGCTTATGATGAATAGGGCTTGAGATTTGGTGGAATATTTGGGACAGAAGACAAATAAAATCTGTATTTCCTTAATTCAGTTCTAAATCACCTACTAAGTTCTTTTTTCTCTCCGAATAATGAATTACTGCTACATTATCTTAACCTTGGGAGAATAGTATAAATTAATAATACCACAAACACAGCTTTACCATAATGTTAAATGGTTTAAAATGTTGTTCGGGAAGATTTTTAAATTAACAGTGCAATCAAACACAGTAGCAATGTCTGTGTCAAAGTGCAAGTCAATACCTTAGTTAGAAGTTGTCTAATAGAAATGAATAACAGCAGCTGAAGCTAAGGGAAACACACTTGAAGCAGAGGATCTGGCTTGTGTTCCAAGCAATTAAAGTCTGGTGAATCAATGGGGAGAAAGCAATGCAAGATTTTATTTAGTGTGGTCATGGCTCATAAAGTCAACCTGTTGAAGGGCAGAGGAATGGAGATACTTGGGGTAGCAGGCAGTAAAAACCCATTTTATACTGTCTGGATTCCTTCAGATGCAGGAAGAACTGAAGCTGGAGAGTTACAGAAGTGACCCCCACCAGTTCTAACATTTAGAGCAGATAATGTTCAATTCCCTGCAGCGTCTACATCTGATAACCCAATTATCCCCAATCTATTTTTCACAGCCTTTTTGCAGCTCTCCACTTACAAATAAATGCATTCTTTTCTTGCAGAATGATGGTCTCAATTATTCTGACTATTTTTAACGCTGCTATCATATGGCAAAACAAAAGAGTACTGAATCTTAAATAAATCATTTTCAACATACCTACTGACTACTTAATCAATGCATGCTTATGGCAAAATTCTACTCCAGATTTCATTCTGTCGCTACTATTTAAAATATGTAAGCTATTTGTAATATGAATATCTTTAAACAGAAAAGCTTGTTCTACTTATTTTTGACTTTCTAATTAAAGGTCCATTTATAGCCGTTATGTTTTTTTAGTGAGACTAGGAGTGGTTAGGAATTTCTAATTCAGACTTGTTGATAGCTATCAAATCCCAAGCAGATAATTACATTTACTCTATACACTTAACCATCCAATCATAAAACATCAGGAGTTTAATCTGAACAGGAAAGATGCTGGAGAAAATAGACTGCAGCCGTAGTACATCACCGTCCTGCGTTCTTGTGTGTTAATAGTAGAAATTAATCCATCACATAAAAATAGGGGACATAAAGTGAACTATTAAAGCGAAGTTTAACTTCCTGGCTCATAGGTTCAGCCACAATTCTCTAAACATACTGCGCCCCTCTAAACTGCAAATCAAAATCACATCAAATTTGTTGATCCATAGTTGATCTTCCTTCTATTTCATAACTGTCATGAAGTAATGTTGTATTTATGTTTCAAGTTGGATTCGCTCTGGTCTGGCAGAACCAGAGTATCAAAATCAAGCCGTACATGCATTCAAGGCATATGAGTGCAGTGATATGTCATCATACCAGTGATTCGCATCAGTTCAGACATTAAGAAGCATCGCAGACTGCTGAAGGTAAGGGCACCTTCCTTTTCCTTTCTGCGGGTAGTGCATTTTAAAATCCTGAAACCGAACCACATATAATAGAAACAGACATGTCATTTTTCTGAGATACAATGACATGTCCCATGTTTACCCATTCCCCTGGAAGTAATAACTTATGCTGGGATGATGTTCCCATAAACATCGGTGCTATGTGGAAATAGGCCCTTCGGTCTGTGCCGAACATCAACCACCCATTTACGCTGATCCCACTTCTTGTTCTCCCCACATTTTCATCAACTCCTTCCAGACTTATTGCTCACCTACACACACCGGGGCCAATTAACCTGCCACACAAGATCTTTGGAATGTTGGAGGAAACCAGACAACCTAGAAGAAATCTATATGGTCCAACTATGTGCAAACTCCACACAGACAGCGTCCAAGGTCCAGATTCAACCTCTGGTGGTGTGAGGCAGCAGTTCCACTAGCTGTTCCACTGCCACTATGCCACCCTTCTGTCACTTTACTGAAAAGATCATATTTAATGTTTGAACATGGACAGGGAGTCTCGTGAGATTATTTCACTCTGGGCCATTTTTGTCAGATTCAATCCTATTCTCACCCAATAATGAATCTTGAAAAAATTCCAATACCAGGATTGGAAAGAAAGAAGGAGCCATGGACTCCTTTCCTATCCCACCAGCACCAATGGGAATGGTTGTGGCCCAGATTAAGATCGCATTCCAATAATTCACTGAGGAACATATTCAATTTGGTGCGAGGATTTTTCCCGAACGATCAGTTTTACTTTATATAAATGAATTTACGACGTCATTTGCAAATTACAGAAAGGTTTGTCTGCTAATTTTGTCCTCTCCAAGAAAATTAGGTTGACAGGTTCATTCTTGTACAATATCAATGCCATTTTGGTAATAGTTGGTGTCGAGAACATACAGATTGGTTGCCCTGTTTTTCAAGTGCAGCTCCACATTTTCTGGAGTCCCATTTATGCATGACCTGCACCATAGAAACATAGAAATTCAATATGATCATGGCTGATCATCCAACTCAGTATCCTGTACCTGCCTTCTCTCCATACCCCCTGATCCCTTTAGCCACAAGGGCCACATCTAACTCCCTCTTAAATATAGCCAATGAACTGGCCTCAACTATCGTCTATGGCAGAGAATTCCACAGATTCACCACTCTCTGTGTGAAAAATGTTTTTCTCATCTCAGTACTAAAAGATTTCCCCTTTATCCTTAAACTGTGACCCCTTGTTCTGGACTTCCCCAACATCATGAACAATCTTCCTGCATCTGGCCTGTCCAACCCCATTTCATTTGGTAGCAGTTTTACTGACATGTACTCTATCTGAAGACCAACAATCCTAGAGCCTTTTCCTGTGGGTGACTCACCAGATTACTTGAGATTAGGGAGGGTCTTGGCAGGTGTCCTTTCTGCTAGAGTGCATTAAGGGAAACTACATGCTACAGAACAGATGCTGGACCTGAGGAAGGATATGACATGATTTTGGCACAAAGAGCCTCCAAACAAAAAGTTAACTCTTTTTCACTGATCCAAGTCTGCTTTACAGTTGTGCTTTCCCCATGTGGGCTCACAGATGACTCTAAGTCAGCCATTTGTTCTATATTTCTGCAGTGAATCAACACTATATACTCCAAGAGCTAAAATCAATGCAAGGGATGTCACACCACATCAGCATTTAGTCCTGCTTGGCTGGTGGCCATAATGGATGTGAATAAGAGCTCCATACCCACCACCCAACCAGTTATTCATGATACTTTACATATCTTATTCCTCACTTGTTCCTACTGGCATAGATTTTCCAGAAATGGCCCAATCTAACCACCCACAATGTCTGGTCATAACTTATGCACATTGCATGCAACAGCTCCCTGCACAAACCATTCAGTCCTCATAGCAAGAACGATCCTTCTCCTACAAGTCATAGAGTCATACAGCATAGAAACAGGCCCTTGTGCCCAGCTTGCCCATTCCAACCGAGATGCCCCATCTACACTAGTCCCACCAGCCCTCGTGCATTTGGCCCAATACTCTCAGCACCTTTCCTATCCTGATATCTGTCCAAATGTTGTTTAAATATTGTTATAGTTTCTACGTCAACTACCTCCTCTGACAGCTCATTCCGTATACCCACTGTGTGGAAAAAGTTGCCACTCTGATTCGTATTAAATCTTTCCCCTCTCACCTGAAACCTATGTCATCTATGTAAACATGTCCTGCCGAACAAACCTTTACAGTTAGCTAAGACATGTGCCTCTACTTCTATTGACTAGGCCGCAATCCCAGGCCTAGTAGCCAATGGAGATATCTGCAGGAGCCTTGAATGGTTCCAAATATCTCTTGCTAAAAATCCCTCAAGTATCAATAAAAAAAGGGGCGAAAGCAGGAGAATGGGGATAGGAGAGAGAGATAGATCACCCATGATTGAATGGTGGAGTTGACTTGATGGGCCGAATGGCCTAATTCTACTATTCCTTATAACCCATGGAAAAAATAAAATGTGTACACATTATAAACACAATGAGCAGCACAGTGGCACAGATGGTGAATTGCTGCTGCACAACTCCAAGAAAAAAAGGTTCAATCCTGAACTGCTGTCCTGTCCGTGTGATCCTTTGACCAGATGTGTTTCTTAGTGGTGCTCCAGTTTTCTCTTATATCTCAAATCATGTGAACTAGAGGATACATTTTACACGATAAATTGTCCCACGGAAAGTAGTATAATGTGAAGGGAGTTGATGGGAATATGTGGGTGAATAAACCAGGGATTCATGTGGGAATAGTTTAAATAGGTGCCCGATGATCGGCAGGGACTTGGGGGACTGAATGGCCTGTGTTCATGCTGGATGATTCTATATGAAAATGAATACACTTAGGAATACTCAAAATGCACCCAACCAAACTCAGTTAATTCAAGCAATGGAAGTAAACACCTTGTTGATCCTAGGTAGACACAAAATGCTGGAGTAACTCAGTGGGTGAAGCAGCATCTCTGGAGAGAAGGAATGGACAAGGTATCGGGTTGAGACCCTTCTTCAGAATGATCTGTAGATCCTCCTCTTCTCCAGCTAAAAGCATAGCACCGTGTCTTGTGACAGCAGTGTCTATAGAACGTGGATTTTGGCAAAGAACAGGTGCCTTTATTCTCATTTCAATTTTTTATTACATTTGGTTTCATAGTTTAATTTTCCATGCAGTTTTAAAATGGAATAATATAAAGTGGTAAACATGTAGGTTTTAGTCTCCCAGGTATTTGGGCAACCAGCTAGAACTGGTTCATTGAAGTCAGGTGACTCAAAAGTGCTGAGACCTAGGAAACAAAGTCTCTGGGGTTGATGCAAAAACAGCATGTTTTCAGCTCAGCATCCTATCACCGTAATGATCACAATCTCCAGACTCTGACGAAGTCACGGGGACAGTGATAATATTAAATAAACCGATACAGAACTATAGGACGACAGGTACGGCAGGTTATGTGTTGTATCTGTGACATGTGGGAGTTGATACAAACCATTATGACCCTTGACCACTACACATCCAGTAAGTGTGTACAGCTCAAAGAACTTTGAGTCAGAGTGAATTGTCTGGAGTTTTAAGCACTGCGATGCATCAGGAAGAGGAAGACTACATGGGTATTGTCTTAAAGGCACGCATACATCCTAGTTTTAATCTTCTTTTTTGCCTTTAGAAAGGAGATGAGGAGGAATTTCTTTAGATAAAGGGTGGTGAATCTGTGGAATTCATTTCCACAGACAGCCGTGGAGGCCATGACAATGGATAGTTTTATGGTGGAGATTGATTAGATTCTTGATAGTGAGGGTGTCAGGTGATGTGGAGAAGGCAAGAGAATGAGGTTGAGAGGGAAGGATAGATTAGCCATGATTGAATGATGGATTAAACTTGATGGGCCAAATGGCCTAATTCTGCTCCTGGAACTTATAAACCTATAAATATTAGTTAACTGCTCAGTCAGGTGGAAGGAAGTGAGGCTGGTTTGGAAATCCAGACAATTGTGGAGCACCAGACTCAGCCCTCAATTCTCTGAAAGATATGAGGTTCTTGCAGCCTGTGTGATAACAACACAGACTGCAGAGTTGATGAGTAAACTGATCAAAACCTCATGATGCAGGGAGCCTTTCAGGTTTGGAGAATTATAAAGAATTAAGTAATAAAAGGGGACAGAATAGTCGGGTGGGTGAGAGGGGGACAGCGTTCTCTGTAGCTGCAAACAAAAAGTCCCAAACACTGTGTTGCCCAACCATCATCTCCTGTGGGCTGAAGAGAAAGCCACAGTGGGTGGAGAAAGATCTCAACGTTGTGGTTCACATGGGAACCAATGACTTGGACAGAACAGTAGAAGGTTCTGCTGAAGGGAAGTTGAGCAGTTGAGTTCCAAATATACAGGAACCACAAAAGGTGTTTGGATTATCACCTTGGCTATGGGCAAGATGGCACGAGGTAAATAAGATCAGGGAAATGAATTTGCACCTCAGTTAGGTATGAGAGAAATGGCTTCCAATTCATGGACACAGGTACCAGTGTTGGAAAATAGAGAGATATTCTGATGGGACATGATTCACTTTAATCAGGCTGCTGCAAGCCTCCCGTGAATCTGCTAGGCTGTAGATTTTAAAAAAAAGCATAATGGTGTGTATACGTATGTGCGTGTCTGTGTGAGCTTGTGTGTGTGTGTGTGTGTGTGTTTTTGGGTGTGTGTGTGTTTGTGTGTGTGTGTGTGTGTGTGTGTGTGTGTGTGTGTGTGTGTGTGTGTGTGTGTGTGTGTGTGTGTGTGTGTGTGTGTGTGTGTGTGTGTGTGTGTGTGTGTGTGTCTCTACGTCTGTGTGTCTGTGTGTGTGTGTGTGTGTCTCTACGTCTGTGTGTGTATGCATGATTTGGGGCAAGGGTGGTAGGATGGAGGTTCTGGTAAGGGAAGTTAAAAAAGTTATAGGGAAAGGAATGGATGCAGGGGTAACATTACTGCAGTCTATCTGGAAAGAATGGTTTTTCTAAACAAAAGAATATACATCCAGTTAGAGTCACAGCAGAGAAAATGGTAAAACAAAAAGACAAACAAAAGGCTCTTTATCTGAATGCAGACAGCTTTAGTAACAAGATAAGTGAATTAACGGTGCAAATAGAAATAAATGTGCATGATCTAATAGCCATGAGCTATGCGGTTGGAAAGTGAGTAAATCTGGGAATTAAATATTCCAGGAAACTAGCAGTTAGAAGAGAGGCAAGATGGATAAGGTATTGAGACTTTCATAATAATAAAGAATGAGGTAAATGCAGTAAAGAGGAGGGATCATTGCTTTGAAAATCAAGAAGTGCATTAATCCGAGTGCATCTAAGAAATAGCAAGGGGGGGAAAAAAAATTAGGATTTATATATCGGCCGGCAAAACATTTGGGGCAGTAATATGGGGCACTGCATCAATAAAAAAATATATATAGAGGTGCATGAAACAAGAGGAACACAAAATTAATGGAAGTCTTTCATCCACATTTAAATTGGTGAAATCAAAAGCAGTAATAGTCTAGAAAAAGAATTCATGGAGAATATTCTCGATCAATATGTTGAGGCAACAATAAGGGGAAAGGGTATTTTAGATCTAGTATTGTGTAACGAGAAAGGGTTAATTGATGTTCTGTTATTATATGGGTCTTTAGGGAATAATGATCACAATACGGTATAAAGTAATATAAAAGGATGAAAGTGATTTAGTTCAAACTGAACCTAGTATCTTAAGTCTGAATAAACTTCACAACTAAGGCATATGAAAGTGACAAACTACCTTAAAAAGTAAAATGTTTTATAACATTGTAAAAAAGTAGTTACGAGTTAACGTGGGTCCCTTACAAAATTAAATTGGGAGAAATTAAGGGAAGATAGACATAAAAAGCAGGACAAGCAGCATCTCTGGAGAGAAGGGTTGGATGACGTTTTGGGTCAAGACCCTTCTTAACATGGAAGAGGGAAATAAATTTAAACAATGTTTTGATCGTTTCTTATGAGAAGACATGGGAATATCTCACACAAACAAAATTTCTGGAATGATTGAGAAGCTCAATAAAAGTGCATCAGAACAAAATAACTTTTGACCGAATAAAGGTACTGAAAGGGAGCCCGATTTCAAAGGCTTTGAAGGAGGTGGCTATAGATGAAGCACCAGTTGTCACTTTCCAAAATTACATTGAACTGTTACAAAAGACTGGAAGGCAGAAAGTGTAACCAATATGTCAATAGTTTTAGGAAGCAAGGTTGAGAGAAAACAGGGAAGAATAAAGCAGTCAGCTTTACATCAGTAGGAGGGAAAATGTTAAAAGATGTTTATAAGGAAGTGGTAGCAGAGTACTTGGAAAATAGAAATGGGATTTATGAAAATAAAATTATGTGTGTCAAACATACAAGTTTTTTGAGGTTATAACCAGGTGTTTCAATAAAGGCAATACATCTATGTTATGTGTTTGAATTTTCAGGGGGTATTTAATAAACTGCTACATGTGAGATTATTAAATAAAATTAGAGTGCTCAGTATAGGGGATCATATCCTGCAAAAGGCTGATAATCAGTTAATGGACAGAAAATAACAGTGCATGAAACAGTACAGCACAGAAACAGGCTGTTCAGCCCACAATGTCTGTGCCGAATATGATTGCAAGCAAATCAATAAATTGCTTTTGTATTGGAAACCAGTGACTACTGGAGTCCCACAAGGATTGATTCCCCTTGATTGAGTACCCCGCTTTTCATAGTCTATTTCAATGAAGATAGGCACAAAATGCTGGAGTAACTCAGCAGGCATCTCTGGATAGAAGGACAGGGTGACCTTTCATGTCAAGACCCTTCTTCAATGAATTGGATTGAGAGTAATATATCTAAGGTATTGATGATACGAATTTAGAGGAAAAAGTAGGCCGAGGAAAATGCAAAAAAGCTTCCAGTACTATAGATAATCAAAGTAAATTGAAAAGGCATGGAGAAATGCAAGGTCATCCATTTCAGTAGCAAAATAGAAAAATAGTTTTTTTTCATGTGATTGAATGGTGTTGATGTTCAGAGGGTCCATGAATCTCGCGTACACGAATCACCGTGTTAGCATGTAGATACAGGAAACCGCTTGGAAATCAAAAGTTGTGTTGGTCTATATTGCAAAAGCTTTTGAGCATTAAAGTAAATACGTCTTGCTCCAATTACACAGGGGCCTGCCAAAACCACATCTGGAATATTACGTGCAGATCTGATCTCTGTACCTGAGGAAGTTTATACTTGCAAGAATGGGAGTGCAGCAAAGGTTCACCAAATTGACTCCTGGTATAGCGAGTTGGTTGTATAAAGATAAATTAAGCAGGCTGTGTCTATATAGTCTCTTGAGTTCTGGAGCAGGAAAGGTGACCTCATTGAAGTAGATAAAATTCCCAAAGGGCTTGACGGAGTAGATGCAGAGATGCTGTTTCCCCTTAAAAAATGGACACAAAATGCGGGAGTGACTCACCATGTCAGGCAGCATTTCTGGAGAACATGGATCTTTTGGGTCGGGACCCTTCTTAAGACTTCTTCTTTGGGATCCTTCCCCTTACTGGACTGTCTAAAAATGAGATATCGTCTTCCCAAAGTAGGAGTCAGAGATGATTCAGAGAGATTTCTTCACCCAGAGGGTGCTGATGAATCTTTGAAATTCTCTAACCTAAAAATGCTGTGGAGGCTCGACTGCTGAGTGTATTCAAGATAGAGTCTTAATTATCGATAGTAAGAGAACCATGAGATGTATGGTTAAAGCAGGAAAGTGGCCCAGAGGTAAAAGATCAGTGGATGGAAAGGCTGTGTGGGCACCAGGGTCTAAACGTCCTCCTCTGGCTTTCACTTCTTAGTTAAGTAAATTGAGATGTTGTTCACTGCAGATGCTTTTCTGTGTATTTCAAGCATAATGATAAAATTCCACTTTGCTGCTGGATTCTACGAGAAGGCAGATGTCAGATCACAGTTAGGAAACGGCTGGCAGAAAGTGGGCGGCAGTGCCTTCACATTTCTACACATATATACGGAAATCTCAAACTTGGTGGCACTTAACACAGCCAAATGCCTCCAAGTCCACCTGGAACTGTTAGCATTTACCTGCACTATTCATGACATTATTATTTTGTGCTGATGCACAATCCAAGGTGGTAATAGAGCGTAATATACTGAAAATGAAAATGTTCCCTATTACATAAAATATTTTAAGTAGTGCTGCTTACATTCTAAAACTGATGTAAAATAAATGACATATAAAAATCACACTGTTATGGGTGTGAATCGTCAGGAATTAGGCACATTCCCTTTCCTTCTTGCTTAGCCTTACCTTTTTTAGATTCCTTACTTATTTTATTTTTATTTTCTCAAGGCCCCCCCCTTTTCTGTGGGGCCTTTTTTCTTCTTCTTTTCTTCTCACATTTTCAAGCACGTAGCTACTTAACCATTATCATTCACTTAACGCCAACTGCTGCGGACTACACTCCACTACTATCCTCACTCTTTTCGTCATTCTCTTTTTCCTTTTCTCTTTTTCTATTATAGGTTAAAGTTTAAAAAAAAGTTGTACAAGAAATGTACTATGTTGCATATTATGATTAAGATGTATGTACATTGCTTCTAATAAAATTAAAAAATTAAAAAAACTCAATGTGGAACCACAAAATTAAACAAAAAAAAAAAATCTCACTGTTGCTAGCAATCCTTATCCTGTTGATTATTATGGCACAAACCAAGTTGAATTCAGCCTGCTGCCCAGATTCTCTCACCTGCCCACATTTCCCTGGGGTGAAAATGGAAGGTCAAACAATCGGCCTCCCTTGCATGAGACACCTTGTAGGTGAGAAGTGAGGCCTCAGTTGTCAGTGGGCTTCAGATGGTGAATGCTGGTGTCATGCCCCACAAGACCCCGACTGTCCTTGATAGGAGGCAAGTCTAAAGGCTTTGTCTCCTGTCAAAGACCCGTAGAAACTACAGAGTCAAATAAATAAAATAAATAATACAATCTTTAAAAATGTAAAAATTACAATGGATCAAAACGAAGAAATAGTGGGAAGCGGTGAAATAAAAGTTGAGTCCAGTAATGGAACGGAGAGGCAGCATTTGCTCATCTGCACATCCCAGACTTTCTACAGATCTGGAATGTACTTACCTAGGAGCAGTGGAATTCCTGCAGTTCACCGTGGAACTATTATCCACAGCCTGTTCGTTTCTGCTCAATGACTTGTTTACCAAGAAAGATTACATAATAAAATGCCAGCTTAAAAAAGATGGAAAAATGAAGTTATTCGACATCCCTTTTGATTGCTTCAACGTCCCATTTGCCAACAGCAATGAAAGCAATGAATGCAATGAACAGTTTTTCATGCCAAGCAGAATCCAGCTCAGAAATGAAATCGGTCAAAACCTAGCCATCTACCTAAGATGACTATATTAGAAGTATCCTGGACAGTAATGTTTCTGAATACTATTCATTCAAAATGCTGCCGCTCACATTCTCAGCATCACAGAGAAAAGAAAGATTTATAAACTACCTATAATGGCCGTTCAGGAAGTCCCACACTAATTACCTTGTCCTTTCTCTGTACTTTCCAAGTTTATCTCCCTTTTCCACTAAATGAATCCATCTCAGCCTAACTTAGCAACTTCCTTTAAATAAACCTCCTTTCTTCTGAGAGTGGATCACGTGAATGTTATTTTTCTCATCATCCACTCTTCTGTTGGTGGCCAGGGCATCTTCATAAGTTCATAAGTGATAGGAGCAGAATTAGGCCATGCGGCCCATCAAGTTTACTCCGCCATTCAATCATGGCTGATCTATCTCTTCATCCTAACCCCATTCTCCTGCCTTCTCCCCATAACCCCGGACACCTGTACTAATCAAGAATCTATCTATCTCTGCCTTCTATGGCAATGAACTCTACAGATTCACCACCGTCTGACTAAAGAAATCCTTCCTCATCTCCTTCCTAAAGGAACGCCCTTTAATTCTGAGGCTATCACCTCTAGTTCTAGATTCTCTCCACATCCACTCTACCCAAGCCTTCAGTAATTACTCAGCAATTACACTCTGTCACCTGGAATTCCCCAGTAGCTCCTTCTGCTGATCTTTGCCTCATTGAACATAGTCTTTGGTTCTTTATGAAGGTACGTACAACTTTACATCATGGAACAATCTGAAATAAAGGATACCCCATATTTCTGCACATCAATAGGTCATCACACTCGGTGCCTAAGTGGAAAGTCTTCTGTTTATTTCTCCATAATTTCTTACTTTCTGAGTCACGTTATATCATTCCTAGCTCCCTGTTTGAAAAGCCTTTTTTAATACTAGAAAGTTTTTTGTTATTTCTGTCTCCATTGACAGGCACAAATATAAATAAAATCTTCTAATAGAATGGGTGCAAGATATTCTTCATTACCAAGGCAAAGTAACAAACCATTTATTTTTGAGTCTCTGGAGGAAACAGTTTCCAATTAGCATATTAACCACGTTCTGCTTGGTGCCTCTTTATAAACATGGGACCATTTTTTTGCTTTAAAAGACACTGCAGAGGATGCTTTATTTCAAATCCATTCTGTGGGGAAAATGTCAAAAAATCCTTAAGCCTGACAGTTCCATTGAAGGTCATGGCAAGGTTCTGTTGTTGCTTTGCACTTACACCAGGCTCTTGTCAGCTCAATCTGGGAGTCTGCCCAGGTCCTGCAGTGGTGCTCTAACATGGAATGGTTTCATTGTTGGAAGGATTGTGAATCACCTGGCACCGGTATGAACTTTAAATAGAAAAAGGTCATTGAAGAAGCAGTGGAATCTGGCTGGGTTGAGAATGTTGGCCTCAGGTGTTCCTTCAATAACTATCACCATCCTGCTTTGTATTGAATATGACTTCAGTCACCGGGGTGTTTTACATTTAACCCACATTGACGTCAGTTTATTTGACAGCACCGTGGATCTATGTTGGTTAAAAGCTGCCTTGGCATAGTTGACAGTCACACTTGCTGCTCTTCTGGCATACAGTTCTTGGATCCATGTCTCCATTATGAATATGATAAAGTTGGCAGCCAACTGGTTCTGATAGAACGTAAGCTGAGCGTTGGTGTGCAGGTTTCTGTGGAACAGGTGCAACCTGATGGCACCATTAATGACTTCATCCATCAATTCACTGATTATTGAGAAGGGGGGGTCTAATCGTACACTAATTAGTCAGGTTAGATCTGTCTTTTTTTTATAGTAGATATCAGTGTTCCACTTTGTCAGGCAAATTGATATCAGTGTCACAAAACACTGGAAACGCTTGGGTGGGAGTTGCTAGATCTGAGGCACACATCTTCAATTTGCAACTCATATTTTTGCCAAATCTTCTTGGCAGTTGGCCAACTTTTAATTTCACATGAAGTGAATGGAATTGACCCGGTGCTGGCATTTATGACGGCCGGGGTCTTGGAAAGGGATAACATAGAAATTCGCTGCTCAAAAATCTTCGAATAAAAATGATTCCAAACATGCCTTAGGATTTTCACACTGTGCTCACGTTAAGGTTCCCATCAGGAGAACTTTGTTGAGATGGAGGTTATTCCCTCTCAAGGTAATTATCTGACTGTCAACTGCTCTTCTCATCTAGATTTGGTTGTACTGCAAAGCTTTGGTTTTAGGGTCCATTTATGTTTGCAGTATGCTAATTTGGTTATTATCGTAGTTTTTTTCTTTCTAATAGTTTCACTAGCTTGAAAACGCTTTCAAAGTGCTGCATTGACATCTTCTCTACACTCTGCTTTCAATTAGAATACAGTTCGAGGGCTTATGTTGATAGGGGAACATGTGACCTGTTAAGCCATGTGGTTGCATCTTCTGTGGCACCTAACGCTTCAACTGATATGCTTTAATACCGTGTGGACATTCAGGTTCTGGGTTTTTATATCTATCATATCTAGTGGGATGATAGTGCCACATCATGCAAAGGAAGATATTTCCACCTTTAATTTGTGAGGATCATACAGTAATTACTCATGCTACTTGGTGGTGTACAAGTGTAAACTTGACAGATAATTTGGGATGAACATGGTCAAGTCATAGAATCATAGAGCCATGTAACTTGGAAAACAAGCTCTTCAGCCCACCTTGTCCACACCAACCAAGTTAGCATATTGGGTGAGTCCCATTTGCAATCATTTGGCTTATAGCCCTCTAAACCGTACATCTGTCCAAATATCTGCTCCCTTAAGTAAATTCTTGCAAGACCAAATACAGACCCAGTCCATATTCTTCAGGACTGCACCAACTAAAGTCATGATAGTAATAATAAATTGTTCGGTGTGGACAATACATTTTTTTACAAAGAGTGAGGGAGAGATGGAGAAGCAAGGGAGAGGCAAGATGCTATTTATCAAAATCAGTCATTTAAATGGAAGCAATGAAACTTGATGGGATGCAGAAATATTGCTGGGGACATCCAGAGTCATTCTCAGATTCCCATATCATGGCATTCCCATCTCAGAGCAAGGCAGATTATGGAGGAGTGAGGATATGGGATAATAGAAATATTAGATTAAGTTACGTGATGGTTTCCAAACTTTCCATGGTTAATTGGTCTAATTAGTCTAACACCGCTCTGTCTTATCCTGAAGTGATGTCTCATCATTACCAATAGTGCCTTCCAATAGTATGTCAACTGCATGGCCTACAGGTTTCTAGCCAAACTCAGGGTACATTATGTTTTAATTAAATTGTCTGTATTTCTCTTGCACATTAGTCAGAATGGACAGAGGCTCTCTTTCCTCAACACATTAGTTGGATTTGGTCAACCTGAAAATGTACAGCAATTTTATCTGATACTATCTGACAAATTAACAGCTTTGCTGAATTCAATCTCTCAGCTAGCTGTGGTGGGATCTGAACCATCAGAGTTTGTAAGTCAGTGGCTAATTCATTATTTTGAGTACTGTTTGACTCTGCCTCATCTGTTAAGAATGCACAAAGCTGCACACAAAACAAAAATGTATTTTAATCCATAGCTCTAGTTTATACTTTTTGCATTCTGGTGTTTTTACTGTTATTATTGAAGTTTGAGAAAGCTAGTGTTATAATGCAACTAGTTCATAGGGAAAAGAATGGATTAATTTTGACTACCTGTTTAATCAATAAGTAAATCGCAAGGAGTATGATCCCATACAGGCATTCTTTAGCCTGCGGAGTAGATTTGTTAGGCTCAGTTTGCTGCTAAAAAAGCAAACGATAGCTTTTACACAAATAACCATAACCACAGAGGTTTTATATTGTCAGCCTGCTCTTCATTATGGACATGCCTGACCTCATAGTCCCAGTTGGATGGGATTCTAGTGGCTTTCCACAGACAAACAAACATCAAGTACTTACAGGGAACAGCCTTGTTGAAATGATTCCTCAATCAACATTATACAGAGCAAATTGGGCTTATTCTATCCAAAATATAATTAGGAACAGCCTACATATGCAGTATAAGTTGAAAAGGCCTGACTTGTAAACATTATATTTTAAAAGCATCTTCACACAATTGACATCTCAAGGGAGATTTTGTGGGGAGCGGTTTGATCATTATATAACTGTAAACTTCTGAATGTTAACATTAGATAATCTCTATCAGATGTTTTCAGCCTCTTCCAATACTTACAAACAGTAGATGAAGCCCAGATGGTTGCCAAAAGTAGCCAGGAAGGACTGGAAAAGTTAACTCTATCAAACACAAGCTTTCATTGCGTGGGATCATTTATCTAAAACTTTCGAACTCATTTTTCTTTATGACGGACTACTATTTTACTTACTCCATACGGTGGTGTCAGTGACTTTTAAGTGTTCAAGTTGAATACAATGAAAAGATCATAATCATAGAATGTATTTTCTGTGAAGCTCTCAAAAACGGCAAATAGAGGATGTGATTTTCCTCACTTAAAGGTGAAAAAAATGCCGTAAATACCATGTCTAAAGCAGCTTCTCGGAGAAAACCATGGAGCACGGTCAGAGAAGGGTGGCACAGTGGTGCAGCAGTAGAGTTGCTGCCTCACAGTGCCAGAGACCCAGGTTCGATCCTGAGTACGGGTGCTGTCTGTATGGAGTGACCTGCGTGGGTTTTCTCCGAGATCTTCGATTTCCTCCCACACTCTAAAGGAATACAGGTTTGTAATATAATTGGATTGGTATAAATTGGTATAAATTGTCCCAAGTGTGTGTAGGATAGTATGCGGGGATCACTGGCCGGCGGGGACTCAGTGGGCCGAAGGGCCTGTTTACGCGCTGTATCTCTAAACTAAACTAAAATTGCACGTAAATTCCTTACCTAACATCTGAGCAGATCAAGTAAAGGATAAAATACTTTAAATAAACTCTTAATTGGTGACATATACTCATGTAAAATATTTTAAAATAACTGGAGCAGCCGAAACAGAAATAGAGGCAGCAATGTTAACCCATACAAAAGTAAACTGTTCTGTTCCTGCTATACCAAAGTGTTACAACATATTTTTGTTAATATTTACCACTATTTCTCCTTTATCCCATTCAATACATGGTAGAGGCACAGTACTCTTTCATTCTAACTATTGGACTTACTGCTGGACAAGCACCAGAGTGTTTTTATTGTTAATCAATACCAATCAATTCTGAGCCTTGATGTTAAATAGGGATCAATACAACTGTGCTGCAGATGAGATCTGATTTCAATTGGCAAAGAAACCTGCAGCAGTTTTTAATCATAAAGTGAATGAGGACATGGGAACATAAGTCAGGTGAATTAATATAGACCATGCAGGACCTTTCCTGCCAGTGAAGCAGCACAAGGAAATTTCTGCCATATTTCATTATCACAGTTAGTCAAATCGGATTCAGGGTTTCTGAGTTTTCCTTTCAGAAGCTGAGCCCGTGTTCACTGCAAAGTTACACCCAACACCACATAGTGAAAATGCCGCGATACTGCAATTCAGTGAAGAAGGAACAATTTGAAGAGTGCTTTTTATATATGCTCCATGGATGCCCTTCTATATGATTAAGATCCATAAAAATCCAACAGCAATTCACATTTTTTTACCTGGTGAAATATCCTAACAATTTCATTATCTTTGCAGGTGTTGCCTAAGAGCAGAAAATGTTATTATCCTCTCCAAAATACTATGGAACACGTAGGAAAATGCCAAGAGCATTGGTCTTTTAAAACCTGATTTTTTTTTCCCACAGACAATACTGCCAGATAAAGATTAAAACATATTCCAATTGACATTTGCACAATAAGATGTATTTCTGAGCAGAGAGGCTTCTAACAAAACTGTTCAATGATTTTTTTCACCCCTCTGTGAAGATAACTGGACCACACCTGGCTTAAGTTTGTCTTTTCCAAATCTTTCTGATAACCATCTTCTGAAAGATAACTCCTGGGTACCTAAAATGATTGCTGCAGCTTAATCCTATGTATCATTCTGTACAGTTTAAAGCTTTTAAAGAGAAACGACCAGAAGGAGGAGTGTGATTGATCAGAAAGCCCCGTAAATCGTGAGGTTTCTGTACAGTCCTCTGGCCTCCACCGCTATGTTTCCATCTATGATGATAAATTAGCATTAGATGGAACCTAATGAGTTTACTAAACATTTGGGATTTGTACTAATAAACTGGCTGGCTGTGAACTAGCAGAAAGAATGAGCAATCCCTGAGCACCCTCTTATCTCTGTAACATGACAGTTAAACCACGCTTCCAATCTGTGATCAATTCATCATCCTAGTACCATTGTACATGCTTCACAAAAAGATAATTACTGCTTTCCCTGGATCAGAACACTCATATTTTCTTGGAATTGCAGGTCTTGATAGCAAGTACTGTCACCACTTTCCTTCCCCTTCCTCTACGACTCTATTTATGATCATTATTTTCACCTAAACAAGCCTTTTTCCTCAACTTGACCAGTAAATTCCACGGCGACAGGTAAGGAACAGTAAAAAACAAATTTTCTCTATGGAGAGCTTTTACATTCAATTGATGATGCTGACAAGCCTTTTTTTACAACTATATTGGCACACGGTTCAACTGTGCAGCAGATACCAACACATCAAACTGTAGACAACTGTCCAACAGATCAGTCCTTGGGAATAATAATGTATTGAACAGAGGTAACAGGTTTGTTTTTAATTTATAATGAACAATGGTATATTTTAAGTGGCCTTTTTGGACTTCAAGCTATAACAAATGACTATGTTCAACACAAACTAATTTAAGACTCAAAGTTCAAAGGCACATATTTCCATAATGAGACTGTACATCTCAACATTTTTCACACACATCCCCTGTACAATTATTACCAATTGGACAATTCTGTTCTGGTTATAGGCTGACCTGAAACACACACGATTAATTACTATCACATCATACCACAAAGTCACTGCAAATCAGCTAGTTCTGCTCTTAATGAATGAGAATAAAATATGTTTTGAAAGACCGTTTATTTCATAGAAGAGGCATGGAAGTTCTGGAACATAAAAGTGGTCGAAGCAATTATAATGAATTCTCAGGGAATATGAGTAGTAGTTTACTTTGATGCCACACTTGAAAGATGAAAAATTATTTCTAAAATTGGACTTAGCTAAAAAATCTGTTGTGTATCATTGAACAGCTATGTCAGGTTAATTTGAAATAGTTTAGTGATAAAAGTCTTTAGATTCATAACTGTGCTGCGTTTAACTTACAGAAGTCGTGTCCTTTTAAGTTTTCTATGAACCGATTTTTAAAGTAGATATAGAACGTCTAATTTAATAAATGATTAGTATTATTTCAGCTGGGCGTTCTGTTATATTCATTTCACCTTCTTCGGGACCCTTCTCTTGGCCAGGGACCATTGCACAAATCTTGGAGGTAACAGATGAATTCTGCCCACTACGTAGATCGGTGTTCTCTGACCTCAAACAGCAGGACCCAGCGGCATGTCCAATCCCATCTACAGAATATTTCCTTAACCAATCTTTCTAGTGTCAAAGTACAAATTGCTGTGTTCTGAAAATGGGAATAGATGTGGGAGGATCAGAATGCCGCCACTTCCAATAAGCAAATATTGAGGGAGAACTGACATGAGATCCTACTGAGGGACTACAACATTCAAGCATATTGACCTGATTTACAAACCTTTTCTAATTTGAAACAAATGTTGTGGGTGTGAATCTGCGGAAAGTCTACCCTCATGTGTAATTGTGTGTACCATCAGAGCCACTGGATTCATTTAATGCTTTTCTTTTCATATAACACATGGAAAACAAATGTTGTTATATAGGAGCAATTAAAATGGATTTAATCTTATGGTTTCCAGCAGATAGTGCCTATTTGGTGGCAACAATGGACAATATTTTTAAAAGTCAGTCTTTCATTCCGAATACTTGCAAAAAACTGTTCAACCGTTCAAAGAGCAAGTCATGTTTTAGAAAGGCAACCTTTGAAAATTTTACATTTTATTTCCTACATAATAAATGTAATATATAATTTAAAGTGAAGCATAAGTCAAAAACAAAAATTCAAAACAGATCTGAAATATCCCAAATTACACTTAACATGTCTCAATGTAGGAATTGAACTGTGAAAACTTTTTTTTTTTAAAATAGTACATTTCTAAGATTTTTTTCCATTACGGATATATCTCACTGATATGCTGTTTGCATACTTTAGTCACTAACCATGCTGACTTTTACAGAGACCCCTGTTCCTCATAAAGCCAATCAAAAGAGGTGAAATGAAATAATTGACATAGACAAATAAACCAGGCATCTCCCAACATGAGGTCACTAATGTGACTTACAAAAACACATGGTGTGCATTTCTATGTTCTACTGCTATGTGTATGAAAGTTAAATTGTAGTGATAGATCTGTCACAGATAACTTTGTTGAAAAATCACTTTCTCCATGGTAAGATGTTGCAGGCATAACTATAGGGAAAATTAAAACAATCATAAATTAAATTACCGCAAGTTTTCTTTCCAGACTGACTTATAATATATAAAAGATGGGCATTTTCCTTAGAATATAGAAATTGATTCTCAAGTCCTGCCTACAGTATTTTTCATACTCTGGCACCAATTCACTGCCTGCATTAAATATACCAATATTAATCAAAAGCATCAAACTTATTTAAAGATGGTTTGATGAAACCATACCTCATTCTGCATTATACCCTCTTTGTCCTGTCCGTTAGCTTCTTCCAGATGGGTAAAAATAACGGTTACAGCTCCATTCAAGAAAAAGCTGATAATTTAATTTGGGCTGGATAAGAGTAAATAGCTAGCTAGCTGAGGCGTACACACCACAGAAGGGCTACGTAAACTTGTAGAGGAAATCCTAATCAAATTTTGGTTGGCAAAGTGCATACCTGACAGTCTACACAATACCAAAACCAATTCAATTTTACTGGTTGTTATTCAGAAAGAATGGGTGCCCGCGTCAGCCCATTGTGCTTTAATAGCCCTACTCCAACTGTTAGGGCCTTTTGTCGCCTGCGTAAATTAAGCCTTCTGTGCGGTCACAAGTCCTCTAAGCAGAGCTAGGGTGAATGTGCAAAGTGCCAGCAGTGCATTCAGTACTAAAAAAGGGGAGTGTTGGCCTTGTATACACAACCAAATTAAGTCCTTTTACTGCACATATGTCACAGTCAGATGAACCACGTTTGAGCCGAACAATTTGTTTTTCAATAACTTTTTTTTCCTGGGCGCTGATTAATTGTTGCTTACACTTCACTCTCAAACTTATGCCCCTTTTTAAGTAAACTTTTGTTCCGAGGTGATTAGATGTATTAAATAAAGAAGTGTGTGTAAGTAATGTTTGGGGGGGTTTAACTCCAGCACGCTGTATTTTTAGTTTGTCCTTGTTATCGAACCCCAAGACTTTTCAGTAGATCCAGTTGTAGTAACTGACACCCCAGCCCCCACTGCTTTGTTTCAATCAAAATAGGCTCTTTCAGCTACAGCAGGGAGAGCTGTCTCGGCAAATGAACTGCTCTTTCTCACCAGATGTGTAACCGTGTTTCGTCTTTCACCAGCGACAAGCTGGAGCCAGCTTCTTCCGTTAGCTGGGCCCACTCGACATGTCTTACAACAACACAAATGTAAAGCCTTTCCTTTGCACATATGTTCAACTCATTTCCCAATGAATTTACTATTTGAGAAACACAACATGGGCTCTAGCAAGCTAACCAGCTGTTCCACATTACAGTATTCATCATTAGGAATAAAAAGATAACAGTGGATTTTAGTTTAGTTTACTTCTGCGCTATGCTAAATTGCAATCAAACCTCGTTAAAACAAACTTCATTGTATCAAACTACCTCACTTAAGTAACCCTTATCTCCCATTTGGCCCAGCTAAATTTACTAAAGAGGTTCAAATCTCAATAACATAAAAATCTTTATACGCATGATTATTTTGTAGATATTAGCGAATATTATCCATGAATCTGATTACGTGTTAATTGCAATAAAATGTGTTTTGAGGTACACAAATAATTTATTTGAGTTTATGTTTCAGTGATACGTTTTGCACAATGCGTAAAGAAAGTAAGTTAAAACAATAAAAAAGAATTCTATGTTCCAACCAACATCCATTATATATTGACTGATAGATCAGCCAAAATAAGTGTTTTTTTGTTTATTTTCTCTCCTCTGTAATCTGTGGATGGTCTGCCAAGTACAGGTTAAGCTCCCTGAGATTTCACTTCCTGTAGTCTTGTCTGTCAATCTTGCTCTGGCTTGTGCTGTGGAAACCTCCTTCGCTGAAGCTCAAAATTTCCATCTGTAATGCACGACAACTTCCTCTGCCACACACGGCCCTCCCTCCCCCCCCCACCCCCCGCACCACCCCCTCTCCACCCACGCCACCAACATCAATTCTTGTTTTCTTACAAATGATTACGATTTTGTGGAAATAAATGATGTGTACCATTACGTCATTTTTGGCTACATAACAAGCACTCTGAGCGAGTTTTGGGATTGAATAAAGTTTGTTATTAAAACTTTGTTCAAACAGCTCCATTTCCACTTTCATGGTTTATTCTGACTTACGTTTATGGAAAGAAATCTTGTTCATTTGCTGATAAAAATCATCCATTTCTCTCACACTGGAAAAACAGTGTTCTGATTTTGGTAGACTTTTCCATAAACTAACGCAATTTATCAAAGACTTCCAAACAAAATTACAGGCTGTGACACTATCTCTCCTTTTCACCTGATAAGCCCGCAACAGAAGCACAGAATGGTTTTTTATCAGGTTCCTCATGTTGTATAGTTTTGATAGCTTGGCTTGTCTCCCTTTCCCTTACTGTTCCTCTCATTCTCTCCCACGTGTTTTCTCAGTATCTTTTTGTATATAAGCATCCTCTTTATTCCCCTTTAATTTTACATTGTTGACTTCTCCCGAGGCTTCCTCCTCGTCTCCACCCCTCCCTACTGTGGTCCCCTAACCTACCCCCCCTCCATAGCCCTTATCCCCACCCCACCCCAACACAGCTCCGGCACAGTCTCTGTTCCTTCCATTTCCACTTTAGTCACTGGGTTATATTTAGTATTGAAGACTGAATGAGCACAGCACTTCTCAAAATTGTTTTGCTTTTCCTCAATAGCGCAAGAGATGTGAGATGGCCATAAATAATGCAGAAATGTTCACACCTGTGTACTTGTATGGAGACTGCACTTGTACTTTCTCCTGACCTGAAATGTATTCTCTACTGCCATGCTCATTAATCTGAAATTTACTGCATCCTTGAAATCTGTGCAGAAACACCAGTGGAAGAAAGAAACAAGTGTACACGCGGAAGACTTTGCAGTCTATTTGGTACAAGGTGCAGCATGGAAAATCAAATTGACGCAAAGCAAAAAAAGCTGAGAAAATATCCGCCCTATCTTTTGGCATTGGCACGCTAATGTACACTATTACATGAAGAGCAAAACTTAACACCAAACTGTGTGTTGCTCTAATTACATTATGCAGATGTAATGACAACATGCCATTCAAAGAAGGGTTCTATATAATCTCTAAACATACAGTGGAAACCACCAACAATCACAGCTTTGCATTAATTGTCCAAACACTGTAGCCTACTAGGTGCTAGATAACAAAACAATGTTTAATTTAAAATTATTAAATTTTGAAAATCCTGCTTGTCATTCCCAGGCTCAGCCAAAACATAAATGGCATTCAAGAAGACAATGAATTAAATTTTGTTTAATGTCCCTTTCCACAAATTCTAATTTACATTGCATTTTTAACAAAACCGTTGACCTTATAAATGCTGGCATTTGTACAGCTTCAACAGTGTAGGGTTTAATCATGCTTTTCCAAAGCCATAAGGGAAAGTGTTTTAACTGCTGGTTGGATATGGACTAGGAACAAAAACACTGGGATTGGTCAACTGTTTATTCTCAATGCTTCCGAAAACAGCCTGACAAGACGATGTAAAGGTCTGGGGAATAACCCATCACTGTTCCTAGGGTCTAGTAATAATCATACATAATCGTTTGGAAATATAGCTAATAAGAAATATAATGAATGTTAAGCAAAATCGGCATTAGGCACAAATTACATGATATTAATAGTTGAACAGGTGCAGAAAGGCGCTTTAAATGAGGTAAATGAATAAAATGTCCCTGAGCACAACTGTGTGCACTGACAAAAAGTCAATCACATGAATTATTCAACAACTGAAGCTGCCAGCAAAGGTCAGCTTTCTTTGACCTTTGTGACAGGAAGTGAAAGGAACCAATGTTGACTAAGAAAACTGAAAATCAGTCTTTGGCTACTATGCTACCATCACTTAAAAACTTAAAATAGGTCTTAAGTAACGGTTGTTATTGAACCAAAACATTTGATCCCGCACATGTATAATGACATGCCCAGAAGAGTATTTCTCACCAATCACATTCAGTGATATTGACCATTGCAAAATAATTTTTAAAAAATCATGAATTCACATTGTTTCAGAACCATTAAAAATCATACAGCTCCAAAGGCCACAGAAAATATTTTAGAAACCAGCAGGCTTGAAATTCAGTAACAGCTGTTAAACCTGACTAAACTTTTCACTAAACTAAAGCCATTCCAATCGCTCCAAGAGAGAGAAAATGGGATAAACAGATGTCTGGCTGCTGTACAGGAAAATAGGACACACTTGGAATGATAAGTCTCCTGAACTGTACAGAAATGCCAGCTCTACAGGGGATGCCAGTTACTACTAGTAAAGATGCCAACTTGCTATTTGACTGCACGGGTGCCACTGGGAACATTCTGCTGTGTGTGCTATCTGTAATGTATCGTGAACCCATTTAATGTATCCCAGCACAGCCACCACAGCTCTCACTAGAGCGTTGCTGTGCTGTGTTGTGATTGTAATATAATCCTGCCTCCTCTTGTCTTCCTCAACAATCAGTCTTTTCAATTTTCAACAGTTGGACATTGCATCCATTTACATTGAACTCACACGGGGAAGGAAAAGGATGTACCTTTCCAGGAATTTCCGCAGTTTGCAATAAAACATGCTACACTAGCACGGAAGAATTATTTTAGCACAGATTATGTTCTAATTTAAACAGCATTCACAGTATCCTGTAATCATTTAAGACCATCAGAATGTATCGGAGAAATAGGATTTATCTCTTTAGATTTTGTGTGATACAGACAATGGGTGTTCCTAATAAGAAACATCTGTGTGTTTTTTTTGTTTTCCCAGAAAACATTATTTTACTATGAAAATGATATTCTCATCCTGCCCAGCAATACAACAGAGCGTAAATGTTCATTCTTCTCCCCTCCCCATCCCCATCTCTCCCTCCCCAAAAGCCCCGCTCCCCTGAATACAGTTAACTCAAAAGATTTTCCTCCAAACAGTTTATTTGCAGTAAGCTGCTTTTTTTTTCCACCTAACGATGGACAATGGCTTTGATTTACGGAACACTGCCTGGACCTGAGCTGGAACAAATGTGTGGTCATAGATCTCAATTCAAGATTGAATTATTGGTTCATATCCTAAGGACAAATACTGTATGCCTTATCTGTTCAGAACCTGCTAAATGTGTCCGAGGGCAAAAAGGAACTGGTAGAGCGTGCTCTCTGTGATTCCTTTTAGAACCAACTAGCCAAGTGATGAGATTGCTCAACAGGGGACTCTAAGCCATACAACAAAACAGGGGACAAAACTCTGCAAATACAGGTTCTCTCACTTCAACTTTGTTTTAATGTCTGTGAAGACTTGGAGCCATTTCTCCATGTAGGTCGAGATGTTTACACATTAACTTTCATGCTTTTCCTGTACATGTCAAGAATATTAACTTTTCTACCTTTCCATGTAACTATTCATTCTGGTGTCTTAGATTACTACATGGGAACCAAGCTTCACATGTCTAGCGAAAGTATATTATTTTTCCTAACAGTGCATGGCAGATGGCGCAACATTACGTTCATTAGATATTCCTACGTTTAAAACCATTTAAAATATTTCAGGCAAATTTAGAAAACAAAGCAGACTTTTTGATACATAACATAGTTTCAGCATGTGCACAAGTTATGCTACAAACTGTACATCCATATTCTTAAAACATTAATATGTTTTACCGTGGTTTTGTTAGTCCAACTAAACATAACTATTTCATGAAGAAATATATGACGATGTTAAAAGGGGGAAGTTTACATACTCATCAATGTTTACAAAAATTTTCAAATAAAATGATCTAATTATATTAGTGGAAATACCCTGAAAATCCCTCTAAACTGAATAAAGTAATTTAATATTGGTATCATTTACTACATAAATTTGAATCCGTTGATTTAGAATCACAATTTCATCTTTCTCTGTTATAAAGCAGTTTTTTCACATAAATCTTACCACAGGTTATACAGTAATGCCATCACTATTGATAACGCAATAAATGTGCAATATTAATGTGTCTTTAAATTACATCATAATATCAGTTCAATACAGATGTTCAATAGCCACTCTAATGAAATAGCATAATAACCCGAGTCATAAATGCAAAATCATTTTATAACTTATGTCAGACAATAGCAATGACGAAGGCCGATAAGAAAATAAGTTGCGCATTTATTTTTAATATTCACCTAATAAAGTAAAAATTGTAGTGTATTATAATTACGCTCTATATGTAGAAATTCTACTTTGAGTCCATTAGAACAGAAACACTAAAGACAAATATAATTGTATTGATTTTTTAACACCAAGTTCTTCAAACTGTTGAACCTGCCTTCAATTGCCTGACACAATCCCAGAGTGATGGCAACAACTAGTCTGCCCTATTTGATTACTAATAAGAAAGATGTCCCCTCTGTCAGATAGCTAACATTCTCCACTAAGCAAACAGCTATTCCAGCTAATCAAACATTGGCACTGCTCTCCACTGGTGGTGCATATTTTGTCAGGCTTAACTTAGGGTCTTTCCTGGTTTAATTTTCAGACATTGAAACCAAAGTTCATGATCGGAAGATACGTCAGTAATGAAAGCGTCTGAAACCCTAGCTTTGTTCAAAATCTGCTAAAGAGTTGAGCTATCATACCTATACTTTTCAGTAACTTTCAACATGTGACTGCAGCTATGTTATACAAATTTAATGTCACAAGCCTTTCAGCAAGGTATGTTTCATTCAAACAAAAGAGGCCAATTCGTAACTATTAAACAAATGGCAACTAAATGGAACACAAAATACTTGGGAGTTACTAAGAAACAGATTAGAGCGCATATCTACATTTAAAGCCAAAAACTCTCTAGGCATAAAATACTCTTCACAGTGAGCATGGTGGCAGATGAAACTGCTTCCCTTGACAACTCACAAGCAATTACTGAATCCCCACAGAGTGAGCCACCAGGTTTCCAAGTCAACCCACCTGTGCTTGGTAACACAAAAGGACAACAAATGGAACAATACAGAGAATGAACTGAAAGCAAGACTGAGGGTAATGGGCATCAAAGAATAAATATTAATACATTCATACCTGTCAATAATCACAGGATCTGAGGGAGTTTCATTTCTGTTGCCGCAACTTTTTTTGTCACAACACCGGCTGCAAGTAAAGGAAATAACCATAAGTGTGTTTTAAATAATGATTATCTTTCTTCCTTTCCCCTTCCTCAACATTAACTTTGATATAATCATGGCCAGTGAACAAGCACCATAATGGGAATGTTAAAAGATTGCAAAACAACATGTTGTGGTGTCTGTCTTTACGTTGATCTCAGAAAAGAAAGAGGCAGGAGGCTGGGGAATAGGTTTTCACAGCTTCCGCTTTTGTTTACCTCTAATTGTCAAGCTGTTATTTCTGGAGAAGATGCAAGATGCCACCTCCAACCAATATTACTGTGGGGCATTTATTAATTAGAACCATAACAGTCTGTATGCCCCCTTTCGTGATTTTTTTTATTGAATAAAAAAATCCTTCATTAAATATATGTTTCAGCATTGTAATTGAAATTAGAATATGGCAAATATAATACATGATTATATCTTTAAAAATCATAGTTGTATAATGGTTACATGTCTAAATTGGCTAAATTAACACCATATGGTAGGCAAAGTATATAAAGCCTTTTAAATCTGACAGCTAAAGTGATTAAAGAAAGTCTACAGTCTTCCACTTACAGCTTAAATCACATCTGTGCTCTCTTCTATGTTAATTGTGGTACATGCAGTGGTGGATAATAAAGAAATTTCACTTTATTGGTTGTAATTTATACTTATTACCTAGTATAGGGAAAACTCTGCTTTTGTGTATTAGGACGGTTACAGTGTTTTAAGTGAAATGACATTAAGCAATAAGCATAATAGCTAGGAATAGTATGCCCCTTAGAGTATGTTACCTGCTACTGTAGGCTGAAATTCTGGCTGCACTTCCTGAACAGCCCTGCTCTAACAACCAACTATTTTTCACATTCAATACATACAAAATCAATGATGCATTTTTTATTTCCCTTGCAGTGTGAAACTCTTATGGCAGTTAGGGGGGAGGAAAAAAAACAGGTGGGAAATTGCTCTTCTGACACAAATCCTAGTTATGTGTCTGCTATCTAACACAGGATGAACAATGCATCTCCGCTCTAGAGAAAAGGTTAACTGACAGTATCAAAATCAATTCTCACATACATGAGCTCAATAAGTACAAAGAGTTTCTTTTTTTTATATCAATAACAGATTATGGTTTATCTGTGGCTCAAGCTGGTAAAGAAGAGAACAGTAAAATGACTGAATGATCAGTGACTCCTATAGAAGAACCGTTCTAGTGTGTATAAACTACGACCTGTTTTTGGTTGTTCTCTGAAAAGTGTATTGCAATTGCAGGAGTAGCATATTAATCCGACGCAGTGAACAACGTGTCAGATTTAACTTCCCCGTGTACATGGCCTAAGTAATTACCAAGAGTTATAACGACATATCTCACATAACTTTCACGTTTTGTTTGAAAACGTAAGCGCCTCTTTCCATTTCTATGGGTGGGGATGTGGGGGTTGCTGCATTTAGCACCAAACAGCGTTTTATTTCAATTGCTGGCACGCAAAAACAAAATACTGTGCCACGTTAAACTTACATGTGTTAAAATGTTTCCGTCGTTAGTGGGTAGTTTTGCCTCCCGTGCCTTGCGCACTGAAACTGTGCAACGGAGAATAAATCTGACACAACTTTTCAAACTGACCAAAGCACCTTGTACGCCACATGTGGCTTACCTGCACATAATTTCGTGTGTCAGTAGAACTCTGCACATTTCGGGGTTTTTGTCTTGGCCTTCGTATATAATCGGCTAAAACAAATTATCCAGAGAAAAAACAATCAGCGTTTTGACATTGAAAAGTTGACGTGAACAATGACTGAATATCGCTCTACCTGGCGACGTAAAAACGCTGCTCATTTTTAATAAAGGAACACACTAGTTTTCAGATCACCTAAAACGATTTCCCCCAAGGTGGCGCATTAAGACAATCTATACATATTTAGAAAGGATATTAAAAACGGGGGGAAAAAACCCAAAGTGAGAATTCTGTCGGCCCGCAACTCTGATTCTGCCGGTCACGTTAGATTCGATCATAGAACCTTTCCTTTAACAAGGTGGGGAGCGCTTGTCATTCCCAGGTATTAATTACATGTCATGTTGAATTTTTATCCTGCATTTTATGAGGGGGGGTGAAGATAGGACAAAAAACACCGCAAAAAAAAGCTAATTGGTAAATATTGCATTTGACTGGCACCAATCCCCACAGCTATCCATGTTTGGGGAAGTGTAACGGTGCCGTGATTTATTTTGTGAGGCGGCGAACCAAGTTTCGGAGTAAAGCAATGTTGTGTCTTAGTTTGTCCTTTCACCTTCCCTCCTACCCCCATCCACGGCCCACAAAATAAAAAAGATCCTGCTATTTTTTTTGGTGCGATTTGCGTCTGTGGAGTGAATCTGGTATTTATTTTTCAATTACACACAATGATTTTTTTCTCTAAAAAGACAGTCTGTGGGTACGGTTGAGTAATTATTGAGCATTCGTTCTAACAGCAGCCAGATGGTGGGAGTTCTAGGTGTGTTCGCCTTCTCCTAGCTCGCCTTTCAGCGAGTCTTCTCCAGCGAGCAGTGCGCACAAACGCACCACGCTCCTTTACAACTCAGCTAAGCGCATCGGATCCCAGTTCCAAGCTGTCTCTACCCTTATTATTCAACTAACGAGATCCGCTTTGCTCGCATTGTAACGAGCTGCACCTCCCCACTCCAGATGCTTATTTTCTGATTGTTGTCACTGAAATCAAACATGACTAAGTTGGGAATGTTATTGTTCAACCCTCCCAATCGCCCATTCCTGCGCGCTTTTTTTTTGGTTCCGCGCTTCTCTTGTTTTCCATTTTGCTGCAGAAATCCTAATCAGTAAATTAGTTGTTCTGCGCCGTTGATTCTTTGATCGCTTACGTTGCTGTTTTCCATCAATCAAGTGAGATTAACGTTTTTACAAAGCGCCGTTTGCATCATTAAAATAGTAAGATGCGTGGCCCCGGAGAGTAGATATCTCTTAAAATAACAGTCCCTTCATACCCAGGTATTTAGAAGCAGGGAATACACCCTCCTAATTAGGCTACGATGATCTCGGCAAACGTATACCATTCAGATAAAATGGCAATAATGTCATGTTGTCGCCTCTCAAAAAACACAGAGGAACGGCAAGGAGGTTTCTGACCTATTGAAATAACTGTGGCAAGTGGGAAATAGCACTGAGGTCCCCATGATCAGTGTCAATCCCGTGGCAGACTCAGGTCTTTAATTCCAAAACAAGACATCTATGGGTCATCGTAGGATCTGTGCGGGCACTGTTAACACTGTCCCTTGTTTTCCCAACTCGCAAAATCACTGCGTGACCACAAACTTAATTAGGAAATTTGAATGATGAGGAAGACATCTGATTCCATGAGATGAATGTAGGGCACGTAACGAGTATCTCTGCCCCAATAATGCAAAACTAAACAAGCAAACATAACGGTTTTCAACGGATGGAGGAGTAGGCATTCGGGCAATTTCTTGAATGATGTTCTTTATTTATTTATGATGCCTTTACGACAATTACATTACAATGCAATGTAAAACAGAGTGTATTGGGGGATATGCTGAAATGTTTGGCGACTTTCATTGGAAATGTAAACGTGCCGACTCCCGTGGCTAATTACTGTGCAGCACTTTTGATCAACCGCACTTATCATCTTTGAAGTTGCAGAAGACAGGCTAAATAATTTAATAAGCAACCGCCTGTAATTATGTTATTTACAATGTATGACAGACAGATGATAAAGAAATACAGCTGATCCCAGGAAATGGACTGTTTCGTGACCCCTGGCGCACCCACTCAAAGCTGCAGCTTCTGGGCAGGGAGAAAATAAAGTGGAGCTGAATTATGGAGAATGGGCTGAGAGGTGAATTGGAACTAGGAGAGAACAAGCTGACTTTTCACCTGAGCGCATTTAACTCCGCAGACAAATGGAGACGCCAACTTGCTGTTCACCCATCTCTACAATAACCAAATCACGCCCTTCTTTACAAAAGTGCAAATTTAACGCGGGATTTTTTTTTTGAGGCACACGTGCATAGTAAAACTTAACTAAACACAATCAATTGTGTTTGATTCCATGACAGGCGAATACATTTAAAAATACTTGCCAAACAAAAAAGTGTCGCTTTCCTCCACACGCAAGTGAAATCGTGTGCAATGTTAGGCTCTAAAGTTAAAGGAGTTAAGCGTCCGGAAAGATTACAGGGTAAAATATGAAAAGTTTTTTCCCCCCGACTGTCTCACCTGTTTGGTCATAGAATCGATGAGCCTGACGTAGAGGTCTTGTTCTGTTCGCACCCCTAGAAATAAAGTAGTATCAAATTTAACGGCACAAAAAGAATGAAATTATGAATGGGCCGTCTCAAGATCTAGGTCATTCAAACACAGGAAGGCAAGTTTACATCGCTCTGTTAAAGGGCACTGTTAATTTGGCAAAATGTGGGAGCTGGTGGCCTTGTAATGAATGCAATAAAACGAGCTGATAGGCGATAAAACGCGAATAAAATATTCGTCAGAGAAATATAAACTGTATCCCAGGAAATTCATGATTTTTTGACATTTATTGTAAATTTTATGTTTAGTTGAAATGTGTAATTTGCAGTGATGTGGAGCGTGGAGCGCTGGTCTTTCGCGGGGCCAATGTTTGTCCCATACTTTGTATATTTTCTTTTAGGACAAGTATCACATTACACTCAAATGGTGATAACTAATGTGACGGATATAGTTAATGTTTTGTTCATGATACTCATATCTGGAGCACATGGACAATCGTGGAAATCATAAGCACTATCTAAATCTTTTAGGGCTAACAATTTTACTGCCTGTGTTTAATTGTTACAATATAGGACAATATGCTGCCCCTTAAGATAACGCCAAAAGGTCATGAGATTAAAAAAAACAACATTGAAATGGCACGAGGACACTACTTCAAGTGATGAGAACAACATCATGTTCACTTTCAAACCCAAATGTCCGATAAACTAGCAGAAGCGACATTGATATTCTAATCTTTTTAATTTATTTTTAAGCTTAATTGCTAGCCAGGTTGAACTTCAAAATTATACAAACAGTGACTTGTATCTACACCACATGCCTCACAACCAAAGTCTATTAAAATAGAAAAATCAAACCGCTACACCCTCTAGATCACTGTAGTCCAACTTACCATTGCTGTAGAGTAACTGAAGTTTGTAGTGTATTCCATTGTTGGTTTTTTCATTATTTGGCTCCTAAAAGCAACCGTTATAAATCAGTAGTTATATAATTCAATGTATTCCATAGTTTATTTTTCATGTCTTTTTAAATATATGTGCTTATAATTAACAGCTTGTTATGCCATTCTTTGGCTTGTTAAGTATGCGGCGTCCCCGCATTCTAGCAATAGGAAACATTTTGCTTTTAGGCTTTTGTAATAAAATAATATTTACACACAATGTCATAAACAGGCAGCTATTTTTCTTAGCAGCCGAGAGCTGTTATAACAAGCAGAACTACACGTGGTTTGGGCGCCTCTTGAGTACCGTTAGGCTTGTTAGTTATTGTGCACTTAAAGAGAAAATCATTCCTACAGTGAGCAACTTACTTTATCTTTCTCCACAAAGTCCACATAAGCTGTTCTCTCGATCTCGACCGGCTGCCCCTGCCTGTCGTAAAGGGCCAAGACGAAGTGGAAAAAATTGGATTTTCTTAGGTTTGAGGGCGGCTGCTTTTCAAAATGTGCCCGAGCAAGACCCACGCCGCTGCGGGAAAACAATAACACAGTGTATCGGTGAGAATTAGCTGCACTAGAGACCGAGACCAACTGATGAAAAACATGGGAGATGGGAATCACATTTGGGAGACTAGAGATTTCTTGATTTGTCGCTAGCAGTAATATGATGTAATGAAAGGGAAAGTGAAGGGGAGCAGAGGGAGAGGGGGTAATTGATAGAGTATTGAGGGGATTTGGTGATTTTGGGTCGATATGAGAAACATTAAAAAAAAATCAGATGGAGGGTAGTATTTGATTATACATACCTCTGGGCTGCCGTGTTAGCATCCACAACCCCAGCTGTGTGCATCCATGATCGGACCGGATTCATCCCACTTCCTAGCGGTTCCTCTTTCATGGTCGTCCCACCTCTTGGTATATTTTCCTGAATTCCAAACATTAAAACAATTTTTTCTGCAAAACCAGCTCCTGTACGGTTTTAGTATCTAGGAGATGTCAGATTGTTTTTCTCCCACGGCGAACGGAGGGGGGAAAATAGATGAGAGATGACTTTGCTCGTTATATGATCAGTGAGAGAAAAGCCGAGTTCAGACTTGCTTCCTCTTCAAGCTGTCCTGAATTGGCACGGCATAAACAATTTCAGTAGTTCGGCGCTAGTTGGATCGTGATCCGTTGTGGAGGAAAGTACAACTAGCGGGAAATTTGGTTTAAGAGTAAAAAAAATGTTGTTTGTTGATGTTGTTCTCTCTCTCAGTGTGGTGTCATCCTGCTAACAACATCAAAGGTATTCTGCTTAGGACACTGCTGAATCGACCACTTCTGACAAGGTTCTCCTGCTCCAAAAGACAAATAAACGAAAAATGATTACCATAGAGGTGTTCCTGGACACAGGAGAGGTTGATTAGGGCCTTTAGCGTCTCACAGAATGGATGGAAACATACAAACTCAGCCCTCTTTCCCCTAGGAATGGAACCTTTCCCGGGAGCCAAAACTCTAAACCCTCGGGACGGCTGCTGACAGATTCTGACGTTTCGGGGAGGAGATTACGGCCATGTATGGATGTAGCATTAGCATAGCCAATCGCAACTCCGCCACGCTTCTCATTGACAGCCACAACCAGAGCCGCTGTTTCAGCTGCCCTCTTTTTTTTCTCTCGCTCCCTCTGTATTTTCCCTTCTTTTTCTACTACCCAAATTTGACATCCAATAAAATCCAAATGCAGACATTATTATTAACATAATGAATCCTTCAGGAAAAAAAATATAGATATACACACATACACACGGCGGATGCGAATTGTTTGTCTTCAAACAGAAATTAAAAGGGTAAAAATTGTTACTTGAAACACACTCTGATCAATAGCGAGAACTTGCGGATGAAGTTTGCACTTAAACTTATAAAATAGCGCGTGGAGAATGCGCCTTGACTGGCCTTGACTACAAATGGTTGCTGGACAGTGCAATCTATGGCCAGAAAATCAATACAATCCTACATTGAAGCTACCTGACAAATTAATTACAAACCTGAATTTTGTGTGTCTCTATGCGTGTAAGTGTGTGCATGTGCATGTTTATGTCCGTGTTGAGAGGGGTGTCTTTAGTGTTTATTTAAAACACACGTTCTTATCAAACGACGTGTCTTCTTTATGTAGTTTGTTGTGTGTAAAGTGGCGTATTACAAACATTTTTCCTATCCATGTGATCACATAATCAATTATGGGTTAAAGATCTCGGTATGTCCATTGAATCAATATCCAAATTCTGAGGTGCATTTTATATTAACAATATAAGGGGCTGCAATAACGGCGGTGAATCTACACCTCGATGTGAAGTTAGATGATACGGTATGAAGATATGCGATCACCGGGAATTCCTGAAGATCCACATGTATTTCTAACTAGATTTTTGTTGACTAAAACTAGCCTTTCAGAGATATTAGCTAGTGCCCAGAAGAGGGGACCCTGGGGACGGAGCCTGCCCTCTGCTTTTTTTGTAACTAAAGGTAGGAACCCTGGCTGGTGGGAGAGAATCAGGGATAGTCACTTACTCAATAATCAGCCCCTTCTCTTCGTTCGTATTAGCACTGCCATCCTTTATTTGACAATTGGCACAGTATGTACGCTAATATTTTAATTAATCGGTGAAAATCGAAGTCCGAATTCTGTTATCTGGGGACACCATAACACTTGAATTTCAATAGTCCGCTGAGGGTGAGAAAGAGATGTGTTAGAGCAATCTATTTTCTGGTGTTGGGGGTTAATGACTATTGCGACAGATAAGTGAATTATCAAAGCTGTTGCTATTCCGATTTCAAAATCCATTACATTGCTGGCGTCTAATTAAATACGTAAGTATAATAAAATCATATTTTATGGCGATTGAAAGTAATAAGATTAGTCTTCAGAAGCAATCATCACATATTAAGATGCCATATAGATCTACAGAATCCTAAGTCTGTATTTTAAAATCAAAACGTGCAGGGAACAATATGCATAATAAATAAAAAGAGATTCTGAGCTGTAGGAATCAGTGTCGTATCGATCTTGTACATCTGTGTTATTAACACAATTATTACATCTCAACCGAAAATAAAAATAAGTTGCAGAAAGTAAACCTTTCTTCTATCTAAGTGCGATGTTTGAAACCTGTAAAACGTTTAAGCGCATTTTCATTCTGCGAGTCACTTGTTTTGTACATGTATGCAAAGCTCCGCTATAGTAAACATGCATTAGTAATTAATGAGTGCAGCAATATAAATATAACATTGGTAATTTTAACACCAGCGAGTCGAAGTGAACACATTTTTTATCAATCATTTATTTAATTTTAAATATATTTAAAGTGATTTCCTTCAAATCTGATAAACGTGTTTTGCACCAAGTCAATGACAGTGTTCTCATACCAGATTACACCCGCCGAGGCGATTTAAATCTGATTACCAAATTATAGGGTTTTAGCCAAATCCTTTTAAAGCTGACTGTAAAACGTAACCTGGAAAGTTCCGCAAAACCGTCACAGAGGCTCCATCCGCGCTGCAGCCAAAGAGTTTTAAAACGTATTGGACAACAAATGCAGCTGCACCACTATTTTTTTTTGAAGATATTAGGCGAAAATTAATGCAAATCTGTGTTCAGAAGCCATCTGGCCAGAATAGGGGAATCAGCTGTTCCTCACAACAGGGTTTGGGCTGAATATATTTCGCTCATTTTCTATTCTCATCTGGTGTGGCCGACGACTGCTCCAGACGATAGCGTGGAAAATACAACCTTTATCGCCCACCCCAAATTTACCATTTTGACAAACTGCTTGCAACAACCCAAATTTAATCGAGGGGAAATGTGACGACTCCGTATTGACACAACAATTTACCGCTGCCATTTCTTGTAGGGGAAGGGTCGCATAAAAGCGACTCTAACTTAATCTCTTCAATATAAAGTGACTTTGGCGTTCAGACAAATAACTTTCCCGTGTTTTGAGAGCGCTTTAAAATTTTCCAGGTAGCCTTTGTTCCCGGTCAGGGGAATAGTAGCAGCACATTCGCCCGAATAGCACCTTAAAGCATCTACAATTACACACGCGCCTTCCTCTTTGCAAGTAAGCAGCTCCATCCAAAATGAAGCGAGACTGTCGAACGATGTATTCTGCTGGAAAAAAAAGTGAACCCGCGGAACACATTTAAATAATTTAGTACAATGGAGTAGGACAATGAGCCAGACAGTTTTATGAGCTGTTTGTTGTCAAATATTGTTTGAATTATCTGGTTTATATATATATTTTTTAAATCACACTGGGCAGTGGGTACAGTTGCGTGTGGTGAAATACTAGGGGAATCAGTCGGGTTCTTAGTTTGTGGAGTGAGCTAGCTAGCAACCACTGTTGGACAAAGAGAGCCAGAAGCTTGCGGGATTGAATCGGATTTGCATGGTCCAGTCAAAGACCTCCCGAAGTAACGATCCTCCGTATTATGTGAAGTGTTCCTTTTGTAAATTTACGGTGAGGGGTTGAATGATACACATAATTTGCATATAAATAGCGACATCAAGCGATTCGCGTGCCACACACCAGTGGTCCCCCAGATGTCAAGGCAAAGCCAGTCAGATGGACACTGGGAGTTCCATGTCCCCCGCGCCAGCTGTCCCCTCCTCGCCGATCATACCAGTGCACACTGCAAAATCACAATCGCCAAGCGAGCACACTGCTTTTCACCAAATCTCCCGCTTTGCCTTCTTGCTTTAACCCTCAACCCCGTTTTACAAACGTTGTTTTGTGTTGGACACTCGACAGCCTTTGTTCACTTATAATGTAGTGGTTTTAGATGTTATCCCCCCTCCCCTCCCCCCCACCCCTCAATAAAAAAAAGTAGACGTCTTCTAAATGATTAAAACTGAGCTAATTGTTGGTGTTTACTAGTCCTCCTCTCACCTCCTTTTTTTTAAAGAAAAAAAATATTCCTAACTGACTTTTAAAACAAAATACTTAGACCAACTACACCTCCGCTCGCGGGCGCTCAGGGCCATTTAGCGCATACATAAGGGCAGTTTTCAAATAAAGGTAACAAAATCGTGGTGTGCCTAAAACTTGCTGTGAAGATGACACAAAGGGCCACAATATAAACTGGAGTGATACGGCGCGAGGTGAGAACGGGAGGGGAAGTCTTTTACTGCAGTATGTAATATACATTCAATGCGTATCACATCAATTGTCTATTGCATGCCCCGATCCCAGTTAGACACTTTTAATTGACCGCAATATATTTTCCAACTTACGCGAAATAAACAAATAGCAAGCCCGCATCATTTTTTTATTCTCTCGAAGAAACCGTACAGCAGTCATTCGGGAACCTCCAGCGCACCCATAATAAAAACTACATATTAACTGATCGATTAAAAATGTTAGGTTCCCTTTATGCAGTTCAGCGTCCATATAGATGTTATGACAGAACTTACATTTAAAAAAATAGCACGAATCATAAATGAGTTCTCCGCACTAACATATAACCACGCATTATGTTGATTATATTGTGGCTTTGATCAATTGAAACTACGGTGAGTTGATATTTTGAGCATTTCCCCCACCGAAAGGGCTATTCTATGAAGCGCCTTGCAGAGATTTAGCGGAAAGTCTCAATCCCTGTTTTCACGTTACAACCTGTAAGGTGCATATTTGACAAATAGCGCCGCCTCGGGAGGGCCGGAGATTCGGCTTTGGGATCAATCTGGACTCCATGAAGAGCTCGCCAACATCGCGAACGTGGAAAGGAGCCCGCTGCTCACACTAAGATTTCCTTACCAACTTTCCCCGAATATCCCTCATGCACCTTTACGCGCCCACCAGACGCATCTCACTCCCGTTCTCAGGTGCCCGCTTCTGAATGCCTGCAACTTTAAAGCTTTTATTTAAAAAATTCCGCCGCGCATTAATTAATATCCAAATCGGCAACTTTTGTTTTTGTGGGAACAGAAATGCACGAATCGACTGCATCTCTCAAAATAGTTCCCTGAACGCGCTGCAGAGTTTCATCATTGAGATCGCTACGGCATGGGTAGCAATTTATAAATGGCAATGATGTAGTAACGCGCGAGAGGTCGATTTGTCCACTCTATGCAACTTTTTCACCACTTTCTGCTTGTGAGGTGAATAACCCGCGGCCACTGTCTTAGAAAAGTGGTCAGTCTATGAAGAGTGGGGCAAATGTCAAAGCGGATGGCAGCGGGGAGAGAAATATCAGTCGTAGATAGTGCCCGACAGTCAGAAAAAAACGTGCAAAAGTCCTTCTTGTAAACGGGGCACCTTCTCACAACTGAGAGCGCTGCTGCTACAGCTACTTCCGAGGTTATACCTGAACGCATTTTGTCATATCCCTGAGTGACAAGAAACTTCAACAATTATACATATCGGGAAATACTGGTAAATATCTCAAACTTGATCAGTGAAATGCGCAAATTTCAGAGCCATCCCGACAATTCGGGGTCTCAGACATTGCGCATCTAGGTGGATGGGGGGTCAATGAAACGTCCGGTCTAGAGACAAATTGGTTCACTAAAATCTCGCAAGGTTCAATAATAAATCAGCCCAAAGTACCAACTTTAATTTGTCCCCCACCTCAGGAAGTTCGCTGCATTGTGCAAATTGAAGCTTCGCGGTCTCAGGCAAAGCAGAGGTGGAATTTGGATGAAGAAGGATCGATTGCGTTATTTTAAATATTGTAATGCCCTTTAATAAGACACACTTCGTTTTAATTAATTCTGATATTATTTTGTAAGTGCCCGGACGTTGATGTCATATTTAATATGTTCAATCCAGATGTGATGCCTAGCGCAAGACAGTCAGTGATGAAGTGTAGCTTCAGTTCAACTCATTGAGGAGAACTGTATAACACTGCTGTGGGGACTGGACTTTTGCATTCCAATTGCAAAAACACGAATTCAAATGTGACTATTTTGAAATAGCCGATACGTAATATATATTTCAAAACTCTATCTTTTAAAATCGGGTACCGTAGACAATGAACTATATACACTCGTAACCAATAGCGAAACTTTCAATCTGCTGCGCTTGACGGTATTGTATCTAAAATTTAAATGTTCGCAGATAAAATCCAAACCCCTCATTTTAACAGACTACGTATTCTAATCGCGTGTCTCCTGTAGTATAGGCGCTGCATAGGAAAATAATTTCCATTAAAATTTGGTATATTCTCATACTAATAGAACTATTGATTGGAAAGCTGTTGCCAATTTACTTTTTGTAATGCCACGCCGCAATTTGCATTTATTCAACAGATCGTAATGAAGAAAGAAAGCTGGGCGGTTTGGCTGCCGAAAGCGTAGCTGGGGGGCAATGCAAGAACATAGATTGCTTCCAGTCAATTAATATGCAGTTTGTCCCAATAAAGCAAGGAGTGGAAATAAAATAAGACACTGCGGGCTTCCTCACTATTAAGATTAGTCAACGAGATTTCCAAATTTGTTGTTAGGGATGAGATGCTCCTCTAACTGACAGTAATTTGTTAAACTACCAGAGATGCGCCCGCACACTTGAAACTGCCAGTAAGGTATTACCCTTGAACTAGATCTAAATTATTCAGCAGGTTAATTTACTTGAAGAAAACATGGGACAAAGTTAAATACAGTATTACATCCTGGAATGTGTTTGCTTGCACATAATTTGGAAGGAATGAATACTATGAGTTAGGACAAAGTTTGATTCTAATACATTGGCTTAGTGAAATTAATTTGAAGAAGGGGAACAATATTTGCTGTAGGAAATTGCACGATAGGTCCATGAATGGCAAACATGCTTAATCTGCATTTTTACAGCTAATTTTTGCTTTTGACGGGGGCACGTTTTCTCGCTACATTTAGAGTTAGCGTTTTAACGCAGATGGCATCAATGAATAACAAGAGATAGGCTAACTTCTTGCAATCACAGATATTAGCAACGCTTTTGGATAGCGATCAAAAATCTCAACTCTCGTACCATGGTGACAGTGCGCCACCTAAAGGAACCTTTGCATATAAGCAGGATAACAACTTAAAGAGTTTAAAACTTAAACTAGACCGTTCATTTTTTTGAAATCTCACATTTAAAACAAAATGCTCTGATAATCTTCTAAGGATATCTTTTCCTAAAATGCAATGGTAGTCAATAGTTCATTTGCGTTGATCAATTTTGTTTCATGAAGAATACTGAAGACAGCGCACCCCCAAAGAACGTGTTAACGAAGCATAAACCTTCCGCAATATAATCAAATGGATGAAGAGTGGCCACTTTCTGATTATTGATTATGGCAAGAGAGAAGACTGCAAAGTTAATGACTTAACCTCAGAAGTGACTGGTGGGCTGAAGTGACTAGTCGCTCAGATGGCTTTTGCTCGAGTTTTTTGTTGCTATTTTTTATATTTTAACATCAATCTGGATTTGAGCTCGATGAACTCAACTTCACCTACTGGACATTAAATGCACTATCAAGGAAATTAGCACCTTGAATAAATCAACAATATTCCTGACAGATCGATCAATTTGTGGTTGTTTACTTTTTAGAATTGATTCGTGGCTATTATAATAATACTTTAAACACTCTACCTTTTACGCTGCAGGACATGATTGAGGATATAGTTTCAACCTTAAAACCGAATGAAGAATTGCCATCAGTGACAGCATTTACATTCACATAAAATTGATTTGTTTTAAACTTTTAACTGTTGATGTCGTTTATCACACCGTGCAAATAACGAAGGGATGTTTGGGATGCATTTAATCAGCATAATGAATGTAATCCAAATACTTACGTAAACAAATTGTTAATAAATAGAACACATAGAAACATAGAACGTAGAACATTTGGCCCTTCGTGCCCGCACCGCCATTCATTGTGATTATGGCTGATCATCCACAATCAGTAACCCGTGCCCGCCTTCTCCCCATATCCCTTGATTCCGCTAGCCCCTAGAGCTCTATCTAACTCTCTTTTAAATTCATCCAGTGAATTGGCCTCTACTGCCTTCTGTGGCAGAGAATTCCACAAATTTTCAACTCTCTGGGTGAAAAAGTTTTTTTCTCATCTCAGTTTTAAATGGCCTTCCCTTTATTCTTAGACCGTTGCCACTGGTTTTGGACTCCCCCAACATTAGAAACATTTTTCCGGCATCTAGCTGGTCCGGTCCTTTTATAATTTTATGTTCCTATAAGAACCCCTCTCATCCTTCTGAATTCCAGTGAATACAAGCCCAGACTTTCCAATCTTTCATCATATGACAGTCCCGCCAACCCGGGGATTAACCTCGTGAACCTACGTCCACTCCCTTGATAGCAAGGATGTCCTTCCTCAAATTAGGAATGAAAATTAAGAATTAAGAAACACAAGGATGAAAAATTCGAAAAAGTTGCAAAATGTAATTTATTGTATATTAATATTATCCGTTATAAATACATAACACATATCTGTAATAAATGTCCATGAAATGCAAACATGCATCAATGTATAATAATCTGTAAATTCATTATTTAATGGACGTGTTCAAACAAATTATTTTGGAGAAACATTGAAAACGCCTCATGAGCTGCTGGTAACGTTCTTACGAACTAAATGTGAATTGTACCAAATAACACCGAAAGGGATGTTTAAATGCAAAATAAAGAGAGCGCATCTGACTATAACCTATAACTGAGACTGTTATGGCATGTCAAGGTAGTGTGAAATCTAGAACATCGCTTACCTTTCATGGATAATTAGACACTAGACAGATTTTCCTTTAAAGCCAAAGTCGGAACTATTTACCCGTCATGTTGTGTTTATTTATGTTCTGTGAAAGCGTGATCCTGGACTAGTTTACTTACTTACAAGGAAAATCTTTGCAATTTCTGCCTATATCTCAAATTGGGGGTCGCCTGGCCAGTGCAAACCCCGCACAGACGCAAGCGCAGTCCGGGGAGGCGGGATGTAGCTTGTGCTTCGTGGCTTTGTCTTTGACAGTGTTCAAGTAATCGGGGAAAGGGGTGAGCGACTACGAGCAAAGAACTTCAGACATGCAGGGGGTTCCATTGAGTCTTGAGCCGCGGGTGCACTTTCTCCAGCAAGGGCAGAGGTCCATATTTTTTTTAAAGGACAGCCTACCCCCCCCCCCCCCCCCCCCCACTACCCCTCAGGATAAATGCAAATGTTATGACAACTTCTCAAGTGTTGAAGGTTAAACATTTAAGTGTTTTAAAAGTGTCAGAATCTGAGCGAACGTTGACTGAAGCTGTGCGCGACTTCCTGAAGTAACTGTCTTTGCCCAACAGTGTTCAATTCCCTTGCTCAGTGAACTATTGGAAAGCGGGTCACGGTGTGAAAGGGCACGTACCAGGTGACCCTGGAGTTCAGTTCAAATGTGGCAGTCGTTCCACAGGGGACAGCAACAAGCAACCTTACAAAACTTCCCAGCACTCACACACATGTCTGTCATTCAAGTGAATGCGAACAGGGTGTGGAGCAAGCCTTGCCACAGAGTTAAAGGCATGAAGCAGGAACAATTCAAAAGGTCCATAATGGTGACCACACATCATTTGCATTTACCTTTCATTCTTTGGAATAATTTACGCTGGCGACCCATCCATCCTCTGCACATCATAATTTTCATCCAATTGTATCAAAATTGTTGAACCTTTAGGAGAAACCTAAACAAAAAAAACTATAAATTGCTTTTAAAACTACAAGAAATAATTTTGAGAATACAAGTTATGGTCAGACATTGAAAGGTCGGCTACCTGTAAACTCTGTTTCTGTTTGTTTTAGTGAAATAAATTAAATAAAAATGTCAATGTCTGTTCAGAATGTGTAAAAAAAATGATAAAAAAATAAGGCTTTACACAAAATTAAACAGCCTTGGCATCAGCATTATGGGGTGTGCATGTATTTAACAATATAATTACATGAAAAGGGTTACTTTTGAGTGAGCTGGCAGCTAATTAAGGTGTTCCGATTATGTCAAAAACCATTAAGGGGAAAGTTCAAGTAGACCATAAACATGGTCTGAACTTTGAGATACGGCAATACTATTTAACTCACACTTTGGTACCTATTATGTTTCCAGATCATTATGCCACTTATAGCTAATTAGGAAGCTGATTTTATGATGTCAGAAGACATTCAACAGTCTGAGAGGCATGGGACATTCATTCACCAGCAGTCTGTGTTCCGTTTCCATGGGAACGTAAACCTTAAATCCAATGTTGGAATTCTGCAATCAAGTATTTTTTAAACAGCAATGTTTTTGCTCCCCAGAGGTCACACAATATAGTCATTAAATTAATGGTAATCAGAAATAGTGTCTGCAATATCTTTTCCTTAAATGATTTCTAAAACAATATTGCATTTTGCAATATTTATAAAATTATTATTTTTTAAAGTAAGTTGAGTATCTTCTCTCCAGTTCTTGTGTTAATCTATTTGGTTGAAATGTCAGAATTCCAGAGTACAGGCAAAATGCAAAGCAAGGAACTTACAATTCAGTTTAAGATGTACATATTATGTTAAAATATATGTTACATGACACTTACCACAATTTAAAAATGTACTTTTTAAACTTTTTGCTTGTTTGGAGCGTATCAGCAATGTGGTGAATGATGCCTGGAGAATTATGTTATATTCTGCAAGTCGTTGTATGTGTGACTGTAACTTGCGAATGTCACAAGTGTTTTGAAAGTAGAGTATATTGTAAAGGAACACAATTGCTTCAAGTGAGCATTAATGCATGGTAATTATGCCCTTTTGCTCTGATTATTCAACTGGACTAAATCATAGCTCTCAGCAACATTGATAAAAATAATCTGGAATATTTATTTTTACCATAATGCGTAAAAAGTAATAGTCTACCACAACATAGCCTTACAAATATATAAGCACACATTTTAAGAAAAGTGTTGGATGCTTTGCCATTAATGCTCTATTGTTAACTAATAATGTAACCCACCACATTGTCCATTTAAATGCCATTAAAATAATGGTGTTTGATATTCTTTCAGTCAAGTAAATGAATTCAACTTTCATTATTAGCTTTGAAAATAATAGTTTTTTGCATACGATTGGAACACATTTCCCTTTAGCATGTATAATACTAATTTTAATAAATGTTGAAATTAGAATTAGTATCAGAAAATATAAACATCCATACAAAATTTTATATTGCATTTAATAGGCTAATTTAATCTTATTGTTCTGATTTTGGTGCACTATTGTATTCATTATCACATTATGCAGTTATTATTAATGCAAGCTAAATACAGCAATAAAGCTGAATCCTGAGTGTTTGAGCATTACAGATATTTTGTACTTTGTTACCATAGTCTCAATTGACAATGGGAAATATGCAAATGTAGGGTGATTACACCAAAAATCATTCATTAGTCGTGATTCACAATTTGTTACTCTGGATCAAAACTTTATACTTTCTTAAAAAATGGACGTACATTTTTTTGTCATTTATTAAGTAATTTCTGGTGCAGGGAGAGTGTCAGAATACTTAGCTTCCTTCACATTACATAACCATATAACCATATAACAATTGCAGCATGGAAACAGGCCATCTCGGCCCTACAAGTCCGTGCCGACACAACTTTTTTTCCCTTAGTCCCACCTACCTGCACTCATACCATAACCCTCCATTCCCTTCTCATCCATATGCCTATCCAATTTATTTTTAAATGATACCAACGAACCTGCCTCCACCACTTCCACTGGAAGCTCATTCCACACCGCTACCACTCTCTGAGTAAAGAAGTTCCCCCTCATGTTACCCCTAAACTCCTGTCCCTTAATTCTGAAGTCATGTCCTCTTGTTTGAATCTTCCCTATTCTCAAAGGGAGAAGCTTGTCCACATCAACTCTGTCTATCCCTCTCATCATTTTAAAGACCTCTATCAATTCCCCCCTTAACCTTCTGCGCTCCAGAGAATAAAGACTAACTTATTCAACCTATCTCTGTAATATCTACAGTAATATCTCTTGAATAGCCTGGGACCTGTAGTTGGTGAGCACAATTCATAGGTGCTGTTGGAGCTAGTAGAGAATTATCCATATAGTTTCCTATGCCAGTGCAATGAGCTCTACTTACCAGCTGCTAAATTCTCAGTGTTTAGCAAGGACAAGACAAGGCATTCATCTTTTTTTAAAATGGATGAACCAAATACCTTTTTCGCTTGGGCAGCTTACTACTTGGGCAGTGGTATGAATATTGATTGCTCTCACTTCAGGTAGCCCTGGCATTCCCTCTCTCTCTATCCCTACCCCACCCAAGCCGCACTAGTTTCTGATTTTCACCCAACAAACAGCTTACAATGACCTGTTTGCTTTATCATCGTTACTTTTTTGCAGATCTTTCATTCGTTGTTCTTTATCTCTCCAGATCGTCTATATCTCTCGTTTCCCTTATCCCTAACCAGTCTGAAGATGGGTATTGGCCCAAAACATCACCCTTTCCTTCTCTCCAGAGATGCTGCTTGTCCAGCTGTGTTACTCCAGCTTTTATGTCTATCTTTAGTTTAAACCAGCATCGACAGTTCCTTCTTACACACTTTTAGAATCCATTTGCATTTGTGCAACACATCCGATATAATTATACCTTTTTAATTTTTCATTTCACCTCTGGCTATGATCTGTCTTTTAAAAAATATATTTGTATTTTGTTTAATACCACATTTTAATCACCAATTTTTAGTTTATTAAATAAACAAAATCTGTATATTTAATCTGTGTCTGTTACAATTTTCACGGTAATGTGTTTTTCCTATCTCAAAGATCTGTTTCACTGAGAAATATATTTATTGTCACAAGGTGTTATGAAGTAACCATTAAAGGAGAATCACCAGCGTGTAGATATTGGCCTTAGACAGATTCAAACGTAAGCCTTGAGCTTCCTTTTGCTACAAAAAGAGCCTTGAGAAACAGATGCAGTAGTGTATGGTGAAGCTAACGAGAGGGGTCAGCCTGACCCATCAACAGCCCATGCTGTTATCAAGAGAAACCAAAGTAGACCAAGAACAGGGCAGGAGTGACGAATAGTTGGTGACCAAATGTCTTGAATTGGGATTTTGATTAACATATTTAACACGCCTAACCCTTGACCTTTGGCAGGTGCGATGGTCACTTGAAAGCTTTGAATGTAACAGCATTGCGCTTCTGAGATCACATACCCTGGACCATGTGTTGACAGCCTGCAACTGATATTTAATTTTAACTGATGTAAAAGCAGATATCTCCCTTCTGAAGTAGTTTTACTCTCTATAAAAACACAATAATTGTTGTCTGACCTATTGTGTATTTTCAGCTTCTTTTTGTTTAAATTTAATATTTCCAGCTTCTGTGTTTTATTTTTCCAAAGTGGAAACAGCATAACCATCAAATAAAACAGAATATTAGTTTTAGTGTTAAACCAAGAACACTTGTGTCATCCATTAAATTACCGACTATCATTTTTCTAAAGAAATGGTAATAAATTTCAGATGTTTTGGGCTTGACATTACACCACAATATATAACTGGTGCTGGTTTTTGATCAGGCTGGGATTAACATGCTAAGAATAGAAAAGCCACCTGTGGCAGGAAAGCACTTTATCAAGGGTGGTGTTAAAACCACTTTGTCTTAATAATGCCAAGTGCAAGTGACATTTCTACTAAGCAATACCACGCTTTATTTCAGGATCGTTTAACACATGTACAAAGACAAAGGAGAATTGAATTACTGAATTATTTTACTTTAAAAAAAATCAACTTAAAGATAGTGAAACAGATATAATCATATTTGACACACGTGAACTTTCTTCTTATTGTAATGGAAAATTCCAAATAGTTCTCCCTTTTATCCGAATTTTAATTTTTGTACAAACCATCACACAAACCAGCCATTCCTCCCAATGACTCCACCTACACTCCACACGGCCTCGGGAAAGCAGCCAAAACAAGCAAGGGCCATTACACCCCAGTCATTCCTTCTTCTTCCTCCTATCGAGCAAAAGATACAAAATCTTGAAAGCACATATGAACAGATTCAGGAACAGGTTCTTCCATGCAGTCATCAGACTACTGAATAGTTCTCTCATCAGCTAAGGATATTGTCCCAATCCTCCAAGCTACTTCAATGCAACCTTTTCACCTTTTTTTTTAAATCTGCACTTTTCTGTAACTTTAATGCCATAACTTTGAACAATATGGTTTGCACTCTGATATTTTTCTCTTTGCACTATCTTATGTAATTATGTATGGCGTGGTTGTACTCATGCATAGTATAATTTGACCGGCTAGTTTTTTCTGTATCTCTGTTCATGTGACAAAATAAACCAATACCAATTATTTATCAAATTTATCAGAATTGTCATTGAATAACAATCATTGTCATTTCAAAACATTATGGATTCCTTCTATCCACACCATGCTCACTTCTCATTGTATAAATTGGGCAGGAGGTACAGAAACCTGAAGTCCCACATCACGGCGTGGGTAGTGAAGCAGCGGTTGAGTTGCTAACTTACAGCTCTTGCAGCGCCAGAGACCCGGGTTCAATCCTATGGGTGCTGTCTATACAGCGTTTGTACGTTCTCTCATTGACCGCATGGGTTTTCTCAGAGATCTTTGGTTTCCTCCCACACTCCAAAGACGTACACGTGTGTAGGTTAATTGGCTTGGTATTTTTGTAAATTGTCTCTAGCATGTGTAGGGTAGTGTTAATGCACAGGGATTGCTGGTTGATGCGGACTCGGTGGACCGAAGGGCCTGTTTCCGTGCTGTCTCTCTAAACTAAACTAAAATAAACCAGGGTCAGAAACAGCTACTTTCCTCTGGCCATCAGTTTGTGAACCATTCTGCACAACCCTAATCTTACTTGAGCAACAGAACATTACAGATCATGTCTTGCACTACCATGGACTTGCACTGAAGTCTTGTTTATTCGGTGTGTTGTCTGAAACTAAGTGCCTGTGATACTGCTCCTAGCAAGCTTTTCATTGTACATATACCTTGCCAATACACGTTCATAAGGCAATTAACTCAATTTAACACTCTTCAATGGCAATTTGCTTCCTTCGTTAAAAAATGAAAATTATAATAAATTGTTTTAATATCACTATTGAATAACTGATACTTAGACACAACTTTTAATAATTACTCATAGTTATATGATGCAGATTTGTATAAATGTTCAAACTATTTAAGTATGTGTTGTTATTAAAACAGCAGCCACTAAAATATATTTTTCAATTAACTCCTATTCCCATTTTTAGGTAGCATTTTACGTAAAGTCGTCTAAACGCAGGATCCTTTGACTGATGTATGTTGTATTTCATATCTGATAAAAATCTACTGTAAAAACAATCCTAGTAGATAGTAGGGAGAAAAAAAGGTATTCATGTAGGTTATTTTCTTTCTCGCTGGAAAGAGCAAGAGAAAATTTGAGTATTTTAAAGGGAGTGATTCTTCACTCAGCAGATGTTGGGTCAGTAAGGGGGCTATTACATCTTATGTACTAAGCTATTGGGCAAATGACCAAGCGAATTGTCTAATTCCCATAGCTGTTATGTGCATGAAACCACCCTCACTTTTATTTCCTAAACTGCTAAAATGACTGAGAAAAACTGCTTACACAGCAACTAAATAAATAGCCCAATTTTCAGACAAAGGTTTTAACATTTCTGTTGAGTGCTTGAAGCATTTAAAGAATAATAAGTGTTTTGAGTGGGTGAGGTGTTTTTGCATTTAATATTTAAATACATACCAAGAATCGAAAAACACATTATAACGCCTTTAGCATTTAACTTCATTTCAATATTCCGATAAAGAACTAAAAACATTTTATATTCTTAGACTTGTTTTAATGGGGAAATTAATTTATCATGGCTACATGCTGGGGAATGCTTTGTTTTAAAAGTTTAAATGTAACTATTTTTTAAACGCAAAGTTATCGACAGATTGCTGTAATTGAGAATCATCACATGCATAATAAAGGCACATCACTTAAATTCTGTGAGACTGCCATCTACTGGAATTTAGTTTGAATGTGTTAACATTTCCATTCCTGAAACATAAAGTGACACCTAGATAGGCAGTCTCAAAATCTGCTATACAATGAACTTGGCATAATATGTGCGCAAGTCAAAAATCGTAAGGTAGAACATCTATGCATTTTTGCACAGTAGCTCCTGAGATTCAAATCATTTGTTGTGGAAGTGTTAAGCTCAGAGAAACATGAAACTCAACATAACATTGAAAGGTAACTCCAATGAAAAACAGTTTGTTGTTTGGGGAAACATATCAACAAGCTGAAGGACCATCAGGCTAAGGTGAGCGGATTCTAATCCTTCAATGATTATTGATCTTTTTAAAACAAAAAAAAAGAACGTTTAAATTCAAAAAAAATATTTTCACTGGTTCAATTGTTCCCTTATTATCATGTGTACCAAGGTACAGTGAGATGCATTTTTATACAGATCAGTAAGATTATGGCCATACATAAGTACAATCCCCAGTTGAGCACATAATACATAGAAACAGCCCACTGAGTCCATATGTGATAGTCAGCAGGTTTTGGGATCATTTCACTGTCCCAAATGCAGGATGGCTCGATTGTAATCATATATCATCTTTCCGCTGACTGGTTAGCATGCAACAAAAGTTTTCACTGTACCTCGGTACACGTGACAATAAACTAAACTCAGCTAGTCATAAAGGTTTGTGGCAGCTGCTTACTCCATCTGGTCATCGATCACAAAGCTTTATCTTTATTTCAAATTGTGTTTATCTCCTCTATTGCTCAATTATTTCACCTCATTAGCTTGTTTATGAGACCTGCCTAATGTGGGATGTCACCCTGATAATTCACTGCTCAAAGCTTCTGTAACGCCAGTGGGAATGATCTGGGGGGTCCTTAAATTGGACCTGAACTTGCCCTGGATTCTGGTCTTTCATCAGATGGCCTTTAGTGACCAGAGGTTGACAGCAGCAGGAATCCCCTACAATTTGTTGCATCATTGAAAGCCTGAGGATACTAAGTGTTGGTTGCGGATTGTCAACTTGGGGTCCAATTACAAGACTTTCATTGAACCCTGTAGCTTTAAAAGCTTATATTTAACACCGTTTAACCCCCACTTGCTACCCAATCACCATCACTAGTACTGTTTTACAACAGGAACCAGCATGAAACCACCTTATCCATTCCAGGCACGAAGTCTCAATGCATCCCACACTCTGAACCTGCATCGTTGACCAGCACATGTGGCTTCCTGATTTGTAGACAGCCAAAATGTGGTCCTAGCAGTGTGGGCAACCCTTAGTGTCATACACAGTAGGAATCCACATCATGAACTCACAACGCCCATTCGCATGAGTATGGGACATGCCCCAGAGTTGTCCCCCTTCAGACTTTCACCCCCCTTTGAGCATCAACATTTTATTTATAAATGGAGCCCGGAAATTGATGTCATCTCTCCAGTTTCCATTCAGAGTAACTGTAAGAGGTAGAATGCTGGGTAAATAACTCCCTCTCCACATCAGCGAATAAGGACCGATTATAGCGTTCTGACCTTTGTCCTGTTTGAGATTAGACAAATTTCAAGATGGGCCACCAATAAAGAGAGTGTCTAGTTGTTTAGTTTTTCTTTTTTTTATTGGGCCACCATTTTCTGTCTATGTACTTCCATTTTTTTTTTTACAAAAATCTATTTGTTTTGTTTTCTTTCATTCTCCAACTCAGATTCTCTAACTTTGTGTTACATTCCTTTGGCTTTTCATTTAATTCCCTTGATACATCTTTCTTCATTTGCTTCACTTTTTAATCACCATAATTTATCAGTTCTGTCTGTTTTATTCTCCCAATTTTCTCCATTAAAAATTACTCTTAAATGAACTCCAAACTCTATCTTTCCACATCATTTAACTCTGTCAAGCACTATCTTTACCACTTCTGTTTGCAATCATGCAACCGACATATCTAGAGTTGCTCGCTGAAAACATACATATGTTGTTGGCATTACTTGAAATTATGACAGCTGCTTATGTTCTAGCCAATACAACTGCGTTGAATTATAGAGATTTTTGAATTTATTCTTTATTTGAGCACTGCTGGAAATTACTCCAACACTAATGACAAAATATCATATTTGCATTAAATGCATTAAAATATTTCCACCAAATGTTCAATTTAGATTTTTTTTATTTATTATAGCAACAGTAGGGCTTAAAAACAGCAATTCCACCCATTTGGAAATTAATAGATAAAATAGAAAAATTGAGCAATATCACTTGAAAAAAATTAACACAAATGAAAAAGATAATGCATTTGGGTTTTGTCAGTTGTTTTCTGTAAATCTAGCAATAGAATGTTGTTGCTTCTGCTTTAATTGACAGCCATGGGAAGGAAACAGAAACACTTAGCCCTCATACTTTTCAAATTAGATTATCATCACAATGAAATTCAGGTTAAATTACTGAAAAGCATATGCAAATTTTGATACATTATTTACAATTGTGTGATTATCTGTGTCTATTTTAACATACACATTTGGAGTTTAAGCCTGATTTAAAAATATATATCTGGAACCTTTTATATTGATTTTAATAATAAAAATTCTGGATGTTTATTGCCAATTATATTTGTTCCCAACCTGTCACTATATTGAATCTGTGGCCAATTTTATTTCCTACAAGTTTATAATATTAAGGAGATAAATATGACAGCCTCTAGTGCATGATTATATATACACATTTTAACAGTTCTCCAGTATAATTAGTGTCTTCGTGGCATTCCTAGAGTGAAAAAATGTAACTGTAATTTGATGAAATTATTTTTGCATAATACTTGTTGTTAATGTATTTTCTGAAAACAAAAGCTTTGTGGCAGCAATAATTACTTTCTATATCAGTGGGTATTATTCATTAAATTAGACCAATGATGCCACTGCAAAGAATGTATCCTTGTTTTATTAAGGGTAATGTGTATTCATTTACTTGCATATAGGAAGCAATTTAAATTAAAAGTTCCTAACACTTGTGGTTTTATTAGTTTATAAAGTCTAATAGTAATTGATAGCACGTTTAAATAATGTGTGACTTTGTGAATTGCAAGGGATCAATCTTAAGGATGTGTTGCAGTGACTCATTTTAAAATCTTACCGTAGGGTGACTTTTGTTATGTTTTTAATTGCATTATGGAGCTGGCTATTGATTTCAGGCCCTGGTAATTAATAAAACAAGCTGTTGTTCAATAGCATTGAAACGTTTTGAAGAAAGTGAAATAAAAATGTTAAATTTATACAAATGTATATTTAACATATTTACCTTGTTTTGTGTGTTTTAATTTAGCACTTCTTATCAATATATTAACAATCAATTTGATTTTCTATAATTTATAGTTGCCTTTGTATAGGATGTTTATTTTCTGTTGCTCAGTACTTGATGAAAAAGTTTCCCCAAAGAGCTGGCAATGAAAAACCTCAGTAATTGTCTGTATTATATGGATCATTGACCTTGAACAGTGGAACTGTGTAACCGACTGTCCATTTATCTGGAAAATTACCACATGGCAAGATCAGATTAGACAGTTTTACACAAGATTTGCTACAGCGACTGCTAGTTTATTATTAGATACTAGACCTTACCAATCCCACCCCCTCCCCTGCATTGTATTGCCCCTTAACTAACCTGAGGTCAAGCTTTGATTATGTGTTGTAAGGCGCTCCTGTTAACCCTTGGAGTACTGCATTTCCATCTTGACGTGAACACCATGCGATTTTATCTGTCATTTTGACTAGTATAAAACAAAATAAGTAGTTCATCTATTTCTTAGGTCTACTGCATGCTTGAGAGGAAGATGAACAATCTATCCCACATCCGACACTGAAGCTCTGTACCTGCCTAGTTGGCTCATTCTTAGGGTTCTGATTTGTTGTCCGCAGAACATGAATGGCTGAGATTCACAGTGAAGGATCTGCAGGTACAAACTTGAATTGCAACCTTTGCATGGTATGATATGCATGATTCCCTGAGAATATTAACATTTTCAAAAGAATAACTGGTAAGAATGATTCCTTTAATAAATAAATGCCTGAAACTCAATGCAAGCAAAATTACACAACCAAGATGTAAATATGTTTGTCTAAGAGCCTCTGATTAGAAATGGGCACCAGCTCAAAGCTGAAGGGCACATTCTGCCAAAACCATGGCTATCTCTCCCTGAGCCAATGTTAGACGCGCAGAAAAGTTCTGTGGCAGGCAAAAGCCTCATGTAAGGCATGAAACAGCGTCCTTTGGACTATTCTGGGTAGTGTGTGAAGCATGCTATAACAACGAGTTCCACTTATTGGTTTGAGAACTGAGTGGAATGATGCACCAGACCAGAAACCCAGTGTGGGGATTGCTGCTTATTTACATGTGCGTTCACATGTGCAACACTGTCCCCAGCACCCAGCACTATGTGTTTTCTCCCTCGGTCCCCCAACAACATTTAGTTTAGTTTAGTTTATTGTCATGTGTACCGAGGTACAGCGAAAATATTTTTTTTGGGTGCTGTCCAGTCAATGGAAAGACTACACATGATTAGAATTGAGCCATCCACAGTGTACAGCTACAGGATAAAGGGAATGATGTTTAGTGCAAGATAAAGTCCAGTAAAGCTTGATTAATGATAGTCTCCGTGTCTCCAATGAGGTAGATGGTAGCTCAGCCTCGCTCTTTTTTGTTGATGGTTCAGGTGCCTGATAATAGCTGGGAAGAAACAGTTTTGAATCTGGAGGTAAATGTTTTCACACTTCTAATCCTCTTGCCTAATGGAGAGGGAAGAAGAGGGAGTGACTTGATTATGCTGGTGGCCTTGCCGAGGCAGCGGAAGTGCTGATGGTGTCTACGGAAGGGAGGTTAGTTTGTGTGATGGTCTGGGCTGCGTTCACAATTCTCTGCAATTATTGCGGTCTTGGATGGAGTTGTTCCCAAATCATGTTGTGATGCATCCCAATAAAATGCTTTCTACAGCGCATCTGTAAATGTTGGTGAGACTTGTAGGGGACATGCCAAACATCCTGAGCCTTCTAAGGAAGTACAGGCGTTGGTGTGCTTTCTTGGCAATTGTTTCAATATGGCTAATCTAGGACACATTGTTGGTGATATTTACTCTTAGGTGCTTAAAGCTTTCAACAATCTCTACTTCGGCGCATTCAATGTAAGTGTACTGGTTTGCTTCCTGATATCGATCACTACAGTATCTCCTTTGTCTTGTTGACATTGAGAGATAGGTTGTTATATTGACACCAGGTAACAAGGTTTACATTCCACCTTGCAGGTTTCAGACTGGTAGGCTATATGATGCACTGTCTCATCACTGCCCAGAGTCCCAAGACAACTGCCCTCCCTCAAGGGCCTGTCCCACTTGGCGATTTTTTCGGCGACTGTCCGCATCATTGACTGATGTATCCGGTCACCGATAAAGTCACGGTGTGACGCGGCGTGATGACGTATTGATACGCCATGTCTCCTCAGGCGTCGCAACATTTTTTTTTGTCGCCGCTGGATTTTGAAATCTTCAAAATCTTTTGGCGACCCTGATACGTCAGTCAATGATGCCGGCAGTTGCCGAAAAAATTGTCAAGTGGGACGGGCCCTTTACCTCCTTCACTCCCATTGGCAGCACAGTGGCGCAGCGGTAGAGTTGCTGCCTTCCAGCGCCAGAGATCCAGGTTCGATCCTGACTATGGGTGCCGTTTGTATAGAGTTTGTACATTCTCCCTGTGACCACATGGATTTTCTCCCAGGCGGTGCTTCGGCTTTAATTTCCATATTCCAAAGAGGTGCAGGTTTGTAGGTTAATTGGCATCTGTCAAATTTTCCCTAGTACGTAGGATAGGATAGGACCAGTGTACAGGTGATCGCTGGTTGGCTCTGACTCGGTGAGATATCCTTCCACGATGTTTCTCTAAAACTAAAACAAATAAGACCCAGTTTTGTACACAGACTGGTGACTCATCCAGCTACAATGTTTCACTGACCAGAGACTGGATACTTCTGGTGTGAAATCTACCTCAGATATTAACTGGCAATGATAGCAGCAGTAGTTAAAGGTCAACAGTCAGCTAATGTAATGATGTACAAATATAAAATACTCAATGTCATTGCTCTAAAGTCCATGTGGATATCAGGTGTGAACTAGATTGCTTTTGGCTTCAGTGCTAGCTATCTGGGCATTCTATGTTCCTACATGAAGGATGACAATTTGAGCAATGTACTTGAGTAAGTAATAGCAATGCCTGGAGCAGTTTTCGAGCAAAGAGTCGATACATTCAGGAATTAACACAAAATAATGGAGGGGATCCTTGGGGGTGTGGGGATGTAATAATTAATATTACATTATTCTGATCTTTTGATGAGAGTTCAAGATAGAACAATTTTATTTTCATCGGGAGGTTTTTTCATCCTGTAACATTATCAAGCGCTTTTGAAACAGGTGTGAATCAGATTGCTTTTGGCTTCAGTTGGATTCAACAAAATAAAACATGGTCGCATTGTTCAAATAAGAGTTTAAACGTAATCATAATCACATTTCAATCAGTGATATATATTTCTCCTCAGTGAATAGTTCTTATAAAGACACAAAATGCTGGAGTAACTCAGCAGGTCAGGCAATATCTTTGGAGAGAAGGAATTGTTGACATTTCGGGTCAAGACCCTTCGTCAGGCTGAAGAAGTGTCTCGACCTGAAACGTCACCCATTCCTTCTCTCCAGAGATGCTGCCTGCCCCGCTGTGTTACTCCAGCTTTTTGGGTCTCTTTTCGGTGTAGACCAGCATCTGCAGTTCCTTTCTATACAAATAGTCCTTATAACCTTTCCAAGTGATAACAAGTTTTTTATTTCACTGTGGATTTATGATGGTGAGTAACTATGCCAAAAAAAAACATTAAAGCAATTAGCATCAACGGCTGGAATCCCAGAGCTCCACAGCTGCCCACCAGCACAGGTCATAACTTGGAAATCGTAACTTTGAAGACTGCAGAGAGGAGGTAATACTTGATGAAACTGAGGCTGCATGACAATTTTCAACATGCATCATCCACACCTTCCTTTGAGTTTGGGGGTTAAATCAAAAGTCTATGGACTTAATCAGAAACTCAAAATATTTCTGTGCATTACTGGGAGAGGACTGGCCTTTACATCTTCCAATTCTTTCACCGAGAGTTGAAACCAAAGTCTCCTCCCTACTGAGGGGTTGATTTAAACAAAAAGCAACGCATTATTTTGTGGAATGATGGAGGAATGTTCAATTGCACCCTGGCCAACATTTATCTTTAAAACAAAATTACTAAAAGACTTTGACACCAGCCAGAGCACTCCATTCAGTTCTTGCTTGATCCACCACTCAAATATCAATTCATTCCACTACAGGCACACAGTGGTTACTTCATGTATCATCTACAGGTGCATTACATTTATTGACCTGACTACTCGAACACCATCTCCCAAAACCACACACTAAAGAATGACAAGGCATGTGAACACCACTGTATCCGCGTTCTCTCCAAGTTGTACATAATACAGAAGACTAACCTGGAAGCATATTACCAATCCTTCATCATCGCTAGGGCTAAATCATGGAATCTCCTACCCACCAGTATTGTGGACTACCTTCAGCGAAAGGATTGCATCAGTTCATGAAGGCGGCTCAACATCACCTTCTCCAGGGCAATAAGGGATGGTCAACTAACGCTGGCCTCACCAGTGATACACACACCAAAAACAAAAAAATAAAACATTGAAGATAGACGCGACATGCTAGAGTTACTCAGCGGGGTGGGAGATTGCAACCTTCATGTGGTCCGCCCTGTTTCGACGAATGCAATCAACCTGGCGTGCACAATCAAATAAGATCAAATAGAACAAGCTGTCCTACAACTTTAGGCTGTGCATGCCGTACGCAAGAAGAAGAAGAAGTTAATCAGCGAGACAGACAGCATCTTTGGAGAGAAGGAATGGCAATAATGAAGGAATGTCAGGGGAGAGAGAGATACATAGATAAGGACATGTAAGGTGTGAAAATAGGACAAAGGGAATGATGCTCAAGGAAAATTTAGAATAGCTCATTGTTAGCTGGGAGAAGTCAACAACAAACCAAACAGAGATAAAAAGTACTGCGAGACATTAAGACTGGTCGGAAGACTGGGAAGGGGGAGGGATGGAGAGAAAGGACATTGAATTTGGTTATTAAGGCATTGCTGTGTGTGGAAAGATTGTTAGGTGTGAATTGCCACGGTATAAATGCAAGTTTAAGAGAGTTATTTTTGGAAAATGTAATTGTTTGTCAAGTATTGTCAAGCAATTGCACGGGAATATGAAAGGGGCAAAGGACATGAAAACCTGTCCTTGTCCAGTCTGTGATCACTTCTTTTCAATGTGGAATCAGACAGCTGAACAGCTAAGTGAAGGTGCCAGAACCCGATTAGAATTTGATAAAGCAAATATCGCCAACTCTATAGTATTCTGACTACACAACTGTTTTTTTTTTTCCATTAAATTTACTCTTTCACGCAAATGTAAGTGTTGGCAGCAAGGTGGTTATTTATTGTTCATCTCTAATTGAGCTTGCACTGAGTGGCTTGTTGGGTAAATTCAGAAGGAGCCAGGAATCAACTACATTGTTGTTGGTCTGTGCTCACGTACATGCCAGGCCTGGTGAGGATGGCAGACTTTGTTTGCCAAAGGACATAAGTGAACCAGATGGGTTTTCACGACAATCTGGTAGTTTCATGATCACCATTGTTGATTGTGGCTTTTTTTATTCCAGGTTTTATTTAATTAACTGAATTTAAATCCCCCAGCTGTAATGCTGGGATTCGAACCCGTGTCTCCGGATCATTAGTCTAGGCATCTAGGCATCTGAATTACCAGGCCCTGTCGGAGAAAAGACCTTCTTCATTTTAAATGTGAGTACTTGTATTACTCATACCACGGACTCCACAACAACTGAGTTGCACCAACAGAACTGAATCTTTACCGTAGCTAGAATGAAGACTTTTTCCATTTTCAATATCCACTTGATATTTCAGTGCAAGCACCAAGATGCAGCACAGAACGCCACAGAAGATCTTTTTTCCCTGTGCCTACCAAACTACAACTCCTCCCCATTCTGTCATGGGATTGTCTGATCTCCCCCCCCCCAAACTTTGCACATCCCGAATTCTGGACATTCCACTCGTCACTTTAATTTCTTTTCTCATGAATCTTGTTGTGTTTTATGTCTGTTGGCCAACCATTTTCCGTCCAGGGATCAATAAAGTTCTATCGCATCGTATCGTAATTGCACACATTTGTTTATTTGAGCAATTTATCTGCGTCACACAACTCCGGACGTGTTTGAAGCCCTTTAAAGGCATTTTCTTAATTGTCCTCACAGCTCCTTAATACAAGTCTCATCCTCAAATTTTCTCGAATGGTATTTGAATTGCGACTGTGGATTATTGCTTGATAAACTTTAAATGACACAATCACAATTTGTAAGTGTTGGGCTTCACCATGTGATAAACACGGCACCAACCATGTGCCATTAAATGTGAATTGACAACATAATGAAAGTACCCCCTCGAGTCCCACAATACATTTCCGGATAAAAGATTTGTGGGAGTGATTTCAACCAATACTTCACTTTGCTCCTGTGCTTTGTAACATAAATTGCACCATTGGATGCATTAACTCATATCCTGCAACTTGTAATTCTTTGCATATGGAGGACAAATTATCAGTCAGTGGTTATTTGCAAAACATTGATTTGTTTTAGGCTACCTTGGGCAAACTGTATACACAATTTATACAATACAAGTGGTTTAGTTCTTGTAATGTTCATATTGAAGAGTGAAATATAAGAAACAAAGCAGGAATTAATTTGTGCGGATGATGTATTTGTTTAAGAAGAAATTAGTATATTTTGGCAATGCAATTTTCTTGCATACAGCCACAAAATGGAACTATCCAAAACAAGAAAAAAGTTGAGCTGTACTGATATAAATTGGCTTTAAATAGTTATGAACAAATCTTGTCAGAGTGGTAATGGTACTTGGTTATCATGGATCATTCTATTCGCAATATAATTATTTAGCACATCTAGCACATATTGGGAAATATGCATGGAGCAGAAAATTGTATGAAGATGAAATGTGAACAAAGGTGGATAATAGAATTATTACAATGGGCAAGAACAAAAATTCTTCCAGTCCACTAAAGTCTGTTGATGTATCTGAGTCCGCTGAGTGCCTTTATCAAAGTTGAAAGCCAGCAATTGAAAATGAATGCAATATGCTTGAACGGATCTGTACTCAACTGAAAGAACAGCCCAGCCTCTTGGCTCGTATTTGATGGCTGCCTCGAGTGGAGGTTGTGCTGCAGGCTTTAGTTGTGTAGAAGGTTATCATATTTGCAGGTATGGTTTCATCATAATAGGTCAGTACTGGAAGGAGGATGAAGCAGATGGAGGAGTCATGCTGAGAGCGACTGCTACTAGCTGTGCAACCTTATGTCATGTGTTAGCTGCAGGTGTTGTCACAGCAGATGGCAATACTTTGCATCTGACTGTCTGGTGACCAAAACTTACTGGTGGGTAATTGGAGAGTTACCCAGGGTGATGGTCAGGTAGATGCAATAATGCCTGCAGATATGGTCGTGGCATCATGCTGGGTTCAGCCATTCAGACTTTGCTGGTGATTGATCACTCTGGCATGTCTTCTGAAAGAATGATTGTGATTGTTGAGCTTCCAACAAACATCTAACATTAACACTAACTGGATCTTCACAAATGACATTTGTGCCACCTACCCTGCTGTCACAACCCACTTTGAGAACCAGAACCTCGATGTTAGCTCTTTCCCTGAGCAAATGCCTAGAATTTCCTTGATGCCCACAGAGGCTTGTTAATCAGTTGCTGCATTATATGCCAATAATACATTTGGTCATGAGCCCATCACCTGTACATCCAGTCATGTTCAAGGTGCAAGGTTGTAATGCTATTGACTTGGCCTTATACCAGAAAGTGCTTCACTTATACAGTGCTCAAAGGAGATTAGATACTTCTGGATGCACGTCTCAGGGATCACAGAGCGTTGGACCCACTGGCATGGTGCAAGGTCACGGATCAGAATCAGGTGTTGAGGTGAAGGTTGGCGGCCAATGATAAGTTTCACAATCACGATCAAGGATTAGAGCTGAATGAGAAAGCTGCGAAAAGTGGTTAAAATAGATGGTTATCAGTAGCTTGGTTGTGTGTTCTGTGAAACAAGGTTTGGGCACTGTTGTCGGGTAGTTTACATCAGGCCGGTAGATGGTGTCAATGATGAATGGAGGTTAGTTAAATGATCCATCAACTGCTGGAACCTCAACGACAATTAGGGTGAAATTTAAATTCCTTGTCATTCTCGACTGGGAGGCATTTGATGGAGCATCTTTATATTTATTCAATTTTTCTTGACCAATTGTGAAGAGGAGGCCAGAGGTTGACATACAAATTCACTAATACAGGCTGTGTATTTACAGTGACTCTGGAAACTTGCCTTTGTTGACTGCACTGACATTTCAGGTGCAGGTCAGGTCCAGGAAAACACAAAGATCTATAGATACTTTGTGAAATGGCTCTACAAGGCTGCCTGGAGAACACGTTCCCTCCTACAAGATACAAGATACAATTTATCTGTCATTTGGACCCCTTGAGGTCCAAACGAAATGCCGTTTCTGCAGCCATACATTACAAACAGATAGACCCAAGACACAACATAATTTACATAAACATCCATCACATTGCTGTGATGGAAGGCCAAAAAAAAACGTATCTCTCCACTGCACTCCCCCCCCCCCCCCCCCCCGATGTCAGAGTCAAAGTCAAAGCCCCCGCTGGCGATGGCGATTGTCCCGCGGCCATTAAAGCCACGCCGGGTGATGCAAGGTCGCACACTGGGTCTTGGTGTCAGAGCCCCCGGCGTGCGCTCGCACAGTCCCACAGCCATTCCAAGCCGCGCGGGGCGGTGCTGTAAGGCCCCGCTCCAGGAGCTCTTCGACCCCGCAACTCGGGCGGGAGAAGTCGTCGTTGCGGGAGCCCTGAAAAGCGGTCTCCCTCCAGGGACCCGCAGGCTCCCGGTGTCCCGCCGTCCGCCAGACCCGCAATTGCAGCCTCCGAATCTCCGGAGGTCGGGCCGCAGCAGCAGCAGCAGCGCTCCACCACCGCTCCACCTGCTCTGGACTCGGCCAGCTCCGCGACGGTGAGGTGAGTCGTCGGCACCAGAGCCCCCGGTCTTCCTGTTGGAGGCCGCTCCTCGTTGCAGCCCCAACGACAACGGAGACCCGACAAAGAAAAGGTCGGGTCTCCCGTGCAGGGAGAAATTTAAAAGTTACCCCCTCCCTCACACCCACCCCAACCCACCCCCACCCCCCCCACACACATACCCCAACAAAAAATAACAAAAACTACATAAAAACATAGACAAAAAATAATAAAAACGCAGACGGGCTGCAGAGGCCGCTGCTGATGAGAGTCTCTCCTGACATGAAGAAGGAATTTGCAATTGATTCCTAGAAAGCAAATGTGGTGGTGATAACAGATGTCGAGGACCAGGGGACATAGGTTTAAGTTGAAGGGGAAAAGATTTAATAGGAATCTGAAGGGGAACATTTTCACACAGAGGGTGGTAGGTGTGTGGAACGAGCTGCCAGAGGAGGTAGTTGTGGCCGGGACTGTGGCAACTTTTAAGAAACAGTTAGACAGGTGCATGGATAGGACAGGTTTGGAGGGAGGTAGGCCAAATATAGGAAGGTGGGACGATGGTAGCTGAGTCATATTGGCCGGTGTGGGCAAGTTGGGCTGAAGGTCCTGTTTCCACACTGTGTGAATCTATAGCACGTGTGGAGTCCCTGTCTATGATTTGGCTCCAGAAACAATTGATGATGCTTCAGTTGCCCAAAACATTGTCTTCCTCCTCCTCCTCCTTCTGCTGCTCAGTTTTCCTTTTGCATCCAAGCCCATCTGACCCTCACAGCTCAGCTATATTGTGAAGTGCACAGCAAAGCAAACCACTAAATCATGGCATCCTGACACGTGCACATTGAAGAGCTCGTCCAGAGTGGCCAACATACCAAAAGCACAACTCCTGTATCACAACAGCTTGCCCTCTGATTGCCCTTTGATGAATTTGGGTGATCAAATGGCTATTTTGGAAGTACGCCCATACTTCATTGATCAGCATCCTGCATTGATTGGAGATCATTAGCCAGTTTGTCAGTGGAAAGCTTTATTCCCCAGCAGGTAATACGCAAGACTGCTTGGATTTTTAAATAAATCGATGAGGTGTTGCGTTGCACAATGAATGCACCAAAAGAGATGTCCAGGTCTCTAGTCCACACCAGAGGAAACATATTGCAGATAGACACAATATGCTGAAGTAACTCAGTAGGACAGGTAGCATCTCTGGAGAGAAGGAATGGGTGACGTTTTGGGTCGAGACCCTTCTTCAGACATATTCCACTGTGCAAACCAACTTTGATTTAATACAATATATTCCTCTCCAATTTATGAATGCTACAGGCTGGCCAGGGTGAGCGATAACTACACAATCCATCGCTCACTTTATTCGAAGTATTGCCTGCAGTTCTGGTCATCGCATTACAGGAAATGTGTGGAAGGTTTAGAGAGGGTGTAGAGAAGGTTTACCAGAATGCTGTCTGGGTTAGAGGATGTCAGCCAGTGGCGGACTGGGTCTAAAAATATTGGTTGCAAGGAGACAAAGGGGGCCCACTTCATCAGGGGCCCACTTGATATAGGGGGCCCACTTCATCAGGGGCCCACATGCCATCAGGCAAGCTAACACCCTGACCAGTCTGCCACTGATGTCAGCTACAAGATGAGATTAGATACAGTAGATTTGAACTGTATTCTCTGGAACATTGGAGGTTCAAAGTTGACTTGATAGAAGTACGTAGAATTATGGGAGACAAAGATTGGGTTGACAGTCAGAACCTTTTTCTCAGGGTGGAAACATCATGGCATGGTTTGGGAACAGCTCCATCCAAGACCACAAGAAATTGCAGAGAATTGTGGATGCAGCACAGATCGTTACACAAACCGACCACCCTGCCATTGACTCCATCTACACTTAACGCTGCCTCGGCAAGGCCAACAGCATACTCAAGGACGAGTCACACCCTGGCCAATCCCTCTTCTCCACTCTCCCATCTGGCAAGAGGTAAAGAAGTGTGAAAACACACACCACCAGATTCAGGGACAGTTTCTTCCCAGGTTACACAAAAAAGCTGGAGAAACTCAGCGGGTGCAGCAGCATCTATGGAGCGAAGGAAATAGGCAACGTTTCGGGCCGAAACCCTTCTTCAGACTGATCGGGGCGGGGGTGGGCGGGGACAAGAAAGGGAAAAGGAGGAGGAGCCCGAAGGCTGGGGGATGGGAGGAGACAGCAGGGGGGCTGAGGAAGGGGAGGAGACAGCAAGGACTAGTAAAATTGGGAGAATTCGATGTTCATGCCCCCGGGATGCAGACTCCCCAAACGGAATATGAGGTGCTGTTCCTCCAATTTCCGGTGCTGCTCGCTGTGGCCATGGAGAAGACCCAGGACAGAGAGGTCGGAGACGGAGTGGGAGGGGGAGTTGAAGTGCTGAGCCACCGGGAGGTCAGCTTGGTTATTGCGGACCGAGCGGAGGTGTTCGGCGAAACGATCGCCCAACCTCCGCTTGGTCTCACCGATATAGATCTGCTGACATCTAGAGCAGCAGACGCAATAGATGAGGTTGGAAGAGATGCAGGTAAACCTCTGTCGCACCTGGAACGATTATTTGGGTCCTTGAACGGAGTCGAGGGGGGAGGTAAAGGGACAAGTGTTGCATCTCTTGCGGTTGCAAGGGAAAGTGCCCGGGGAGAGGGTGGACCGAGAGGGAAGGGAAGAATTGACAAGGGAGTTATGGAGGGAGCGGTCTTTGCGGAAGGCAGATATGGGGGGAGATGGGAAGATGTGGCGAATGGTGGGGACACGTTGGAGGTGGCGAAACTGACGGAGGATTACTTTTTGTATGTGACGGCTGGTGGGGTGAAAGGTGAGGACTAGGGGGACTCGGCCCTTGTTGCGAGTGGGGGGATGGGGAGAGAGAGCAGTGTTGCGGGGTATGGAAGAGACCTACTTTTTGTATGTGTTGTTTCGCCACCTCCAACGTATCCTCCGTCAGTTTCGCCACCTCCAACGTATCCTCCGTCAGTTTCACCACCTCCAACGTGACCCCACCACTCGCCACATCTTCCCATCTCCCCCATATCTGCCTTCCGCAAAGACCGCTCCCTCCATAACTCCCTTGTCAATTCTTCCCTTCCCTCTCGGTCCACCCTCTCCCCGGGCACTTTCCCTTGCAACCGCAAGAGATGCAACACTTGTCCCTTTACCTCCCCCCTCGACTCCGTTCAAGGACCCAAGCAATCGTTCCAGGTGCGACAGAGGTTTACCTGCATCTCTTCCAACCTCATCTATTGCGTCCGCTGCTCTAGATGTCAGCAGATCTATATCGGTGAGACCAAGCGGAGGTTGGGCGATCGTTTCGCCGAACACCTCCGCTCGGTCCGCAATAACCAAGCTGACCTCCCGGTGGCTCAGCACTTCAACTCCCCCTCCCACTCCGTCTCCGACCTCTCTGTCCTGGGTCTCCTCCATGGCCACAGCGAGCAGCACCGGAAATTGGAGGAACAGCACCTCATATTCCGTTTGGGGAGTCTGCGTCCCGGGGGCATGAACATCGAATTCTCCCAATTTTGCTAGTCCTTGCTGTCTCCTCCCCTTCCTCAGCCCCCCTGCTGTCTCCTTCCATCCCCCAGCCTTCGGGCTCCTCCTCCTTTTCCCTTTCTTGTCCCCGCCCACCCCCGCCCCCGATCAGTCTGAAGAAGGGTTTCGGCCCGAAACGTTGCCTATTTCCTTCGCTCCATAGATGCTGCTGCACCCGCTGAGTTTCTCCAGCTTTTTTGTGTAACCTTCGATTCTCCAGCATCCGCAGTTCCCTCTTAAACACAGTTTCTTCCCAGCTGTTCTTAGGCAACTGAACCATCCTGCCCACAGCTCAAGAGCAGTCCTGAGCTACTATCTGCCACAATGGAGACACTGGGACTATCTTTAATTGGACTTTACCTTGCACTAAACATTATCCATGTTATCCCATTTATCATGTGTTTGTGCACTGTGGATGAGTCGATTGTAATCATGCATTGTCTTTCCGCTGACTGGTTAGCATGCAACAAAACCTTTGCACTGCACCTTGGTACCAGGCACGTGCCGTGAGTAATTACTCAGGGTAGGCAGTCAGTCTGCTTTTTTAAAAAATGACTTAAACCGCGCATGCACAGATTGTTCTCTCCGTAAAAATAAAAAATAAAAATAAAGACAGTAACAATTCAATTTGCCCAAGGCATCCAAGTCTCCGTGATTCTGAATTACTGAATGGGTGGGGGATGAAGGGTGATGGCAGGTGGCGAGATGGTGGGAAAAACGGGAGCACACCGCGACAAGTTGAATCAGTTGTCATCTTATTGAATGAGGGACCATGAGGATCAATTGTCAAGGGACCAATTGGTGGGCGAGTTCCTTTCACAGCATGTGGGGAGTCTGACCAGGGGTAAAGTTGCGGGGGGGGCAGGAGCGTTGAGAAGGAGGGGGTCGGGGATAATGCCAGTAACTCACTCACCGCTGCCGTGGCACTCTGGGCATGGAGCCACCGCATGGTGGCCGGGGAGGGAAGCAGCTCGGGTGGCTACAAACAGCCGCTGGGACCCGACAGCAGAACTAGCCGCCACTTCTGCGCCTTCTGCCGGCCCGTTCATCGCTGGCAGTGCTCTCCGTCTGAACATCTCTCACCTGCCGCTCGCCGACTTCGCTCATGTCAGCCGCTTCCCGCAAATCCTTAAATTCCCACAGCCAAGTAACCTCAATCGCGCTGTCGGAATTTAAGGATTTGCGGGAAGCGGCCGACATGAGTGTGGCCAGCGAGCGGCAGGAGAGAGGTGCCAGAGGTGAGTGGGGGCCGGCTGAAAGAGCCGAGGTGGCAGCCGGTTCCGCTGTTCGGCCCAGTGGCCGCTCGCAGCCGCCCGAGCTGCTTCCCTCCCCGGCCACAATACAGTGGCTCCATGCAAGGAGCGTCACAAGTGGGTACTGGCATGATCCCGATCCCCTCCTTCACAACGCGCCTGCCCTCCCCGCAACTTTACCCCGGGCCAGACTCCCCAAACGCTGTGAAAGGAACTCTCCCTTTCCGGGCCCCACCCCGGGAAATACGGTATTTAAAAACATAAAGCACCAAGAAATGAACTTACCACATTATCGGTACACAAACTCCATTATTCTCTTGTTGTTTCTTAAAATACCCATAAGATAATGACAATCCATATTTGAAAAACCCGCCAAGAAACTAACGCAGTTGGCTGTGCATGGCAGCAAAGGCAGAATTTCAGCTGCCCTTGTCATTGACGGCTTGAAGCAGCACTGACGGCACGTCAGCTTCACAGACTTTCGCGTGTTGCAAGTGCTGCGGATGAAAGGCACGGACAATACAATACAATCAGTTTTATCCGTCACATTGCACATAAAGTGCAAGTGAAATGAATGTGTCAGCAGCGGTACAATGATAAAGAACATACAATACACAATAGAAATTTAACACAAACATCCACCACAGCATTCATCATTGTGGTGGAAGGCACAAAAATTTGGCCAGTCCTCCTCCATTTCCCCCCGTGGTCGGGACCAGAGTCCAGAATCAGTCCAGGATCAGCTCTTCCTCACCGGAGACCGCGGCTTTAGGTTGGTGTAGGACGCAGGCCGGCGGTCGAAGATTTAAAGTTCCCGCCGCAGCCAGAAGCACCGCAGACCGCCGGGCCGGCATTCGAAGCTCCCCTCCAGGGGTGATGGTGAGTCCACGCCGGGTCTGCAGTAGAAGTTGGCCGCGGGCCGGCGGTGGAAGCTCCTTCTTCCCCCGGGTCCCCCACGAGGGATCCTGGGCTGTGGACGCCGCGCCAGCTGAAACTCTGCAGACCGCGGCTTCAGGCTGCTGGCTGCCGCGGGCCAGCGAAATGGAGCGCTCCCCTCCGGCGAGCCCCAGCGAGGGCTCGCCCACTCCACACCAAGAGTCCACGCTGCGCCCGCCGCTGAAGCCCCGGGCGCGTCTCCGGGAAAGGCCGCCCGATCCTCGTTGTTAGGCCACGGGGGAGGCGACCTGGAAAAAGTTGCCTCTTCATGGAGGAGGCGACCAAAACGGTTTTATTGAGTAACGCACATGGGGATCGCGAGGCCATGTGAGTGGAAGGTCCCGATTACTTCTAAACATGTTTGGATAAAATCTCAAACTCATTGGGTCTATGTCGAGTTTCCAAATTCACCACTTCAGCTGGAAAATTGCATGATGAAATGCAACTCATTTAGTTATGGATTTCAGTGAATCACAGATACTCTCTCTGTTTTAGAAACACCAAGTTTCACAATTACATCTTTTCCTCGGCTATTGCTTGCTTTGTACAGAGAGAAAATTGAGAACCAGATAAACATTGAAGGCAAGGTTCGCCATTTATATAATGTTTTTCATATTGTCAAGATGCCCCATAGCATTCAAAGTCAGTGAATTACTTTTTAACGTGCAGTCACTCGTGTTTTACAGGAAAGTCCAGCAGCAATTTTCACGCACGGCAAAGTCAATAATACCAAATGAAATGCTTTGGTGCTGCAAGTTAAGGGATGAATATTGGTCAGGGCACAAGGAGAACTCCCTGCTCTTCTTCACACAATTGCTGGCGAGTTCTTTCATATCTAATGTTATTACATGGCACTACTTGAAGGGTGGCTTGTCAAGTTAATCAACAACCAGCTTAGCTGGATTGGCCGAGCCAGCTTCAGTCTAAACACTCAATGAAAACAATAGCACCTCCAACAGAACATCTCACCCGTGGGGTTACATCGAGGGCTCACGAAAGTCACTGCTGAAGTTACCGAGTGGAGCTTGAGGGCACAATCTTCCAATTCAGCACGAAGAGCACTTCCACTGAACCAAGCTGACATCTAGTGGCCTGCTGCAGAAGGGAAGCCAATCTATTCATGTCATTTTCTGCGAGAGAAGTGGCGACTGGGGGACAGATATGTGGAATAGCTCTAGTGCTTGTTTAGTTTAGTTTGGTTTTAGTACAGCTCGGAAACAGTCCCTTCGGCCCACTGGGTCCGTGCTGACCAGTAATCCCCACACATTAACGCACACTAGGAACAATTTACATTTATACCAAGCCAATTAACCAACAAACCTGTGCGTCTTTGGAGTGTGGGAAGAAACCGGAGCACCCGGAGAAAACCCATGCAGGTCACGGGGAGAACGTGCAAACTCCATACAGACAGCCTGTGGTCGGGATCGAACATGGGTCTCCAGCTCTGTAAGGCAGCAACTCTACCGCTGCGCCAGCGTGCCACCCTCATATATAGAAGTATAGAGTTAATTTATGGAATCTTGGCTACACAGTGCCTGTACCATTCTGCTTCCAAGGCTAGTTGGAAATAGGGGAAAGCTGTATTACAGGATGCAAGCCACAGCCAAAACTAAAAAGATTTGGCAACCTAGCTTCATTATGGAAACTTTCAGCAAAAATAAAATTATGATGCTATCCATTCAAGATGGCGGACAGCGGGGGTGATGCGCCGTTGTGTATGGCCGCTCCTCCTGCTGTCCGTCCTTTCACCCTTTTTTATTTTTATTTTTAGTCCTGTTCGTATGAAATGTTTATTGGAGGACTTCTTTTATGTGGTGGGTGGGGGAGGGGAAGGGGGAAACTATTTTAACCCCAGTTCTACCTGGTCGGAGATGCGGTTTTTCTCCGAACCGCATCTTCGTCCTCTCTGTGCGGCCTAGTCAAACTGGAGCAGCGCTGGAGCGGCGTTTCCTGCGGGGACTGCAGCTTCGACGGCGGTGTAGATGCTGGGACATCTACAAGGAGCGTGCGATGCCTTACCGGGTCGCCTTGCGGTAATCTCCGGGGCACTGTGACCGTCGACAGCACCGCGGAGCCTGGGATCCGAGATCGCCAGTGTCGGGGGTTCGGCCGGCGCGGCCTGTGAACTTTGGTCGTTGCAGTCTTCGGGGGGGAAGCGGCCGCTTCAGTCCTGGCCGCTGATGGACGTTCACCGACGCCGATGGTCCAGCTTCACGGCAGGAGGGCCTGAAGATACCGGGCTGGCTGAGGAGGCCAGATATAGGCCCCGACCTCGGGTGGACTATGAGGGGGAGAACTGGATATTTTTTGGTGCCTTCCCTCACAGTGAATTCTGCTGTGGGGGGACGTTTCATGTTGATTTCTATAGTGTACTGTTTCTGTGTCTTTTTTCTTTTTCTCTTTTTTCTCTTTTTTTGATTTGTATGGATTTATTGCATTGATCTGTTCAATTAATTTAATCAATCTCTGTAAAGCACTTTGGTTCAAATACTGGTTTTGTTGAAAAGTGCTATATAAATAAATATTATTATTATTATTATTATTATTATCCTTCTATACGAGTTAGTCATTACAAAGGCTGTTATCATATTGATGGGGTTGGGGTTGATGAAGGGCAGGTGCAAAATAAATGAGAGAAGGAACCATTTAAAGAAAATATAAACACAAAGCACCATCAAAGAATGGAATAATGTGTATGCGTTAGCACTAGACTGAATGGTGAATTGATGTGCAGTCAAGAGCAAGTGAATGCAGCATGGTGTAAAACCATTCCCCCACAAAATAGTAAGCACTTTATTTTGTGGAAGGCAGGAAACAATTTGAATGTTGACCATTGGATCCTAATGTCCTATAAACTGACATAGAAGATGGAACAATATATATACGCATGCATATGAATGCCAGATAGAAGGTTAGTTATGCAAGATCAGGGGCACAATAATGAAACTTTTCTATTTTACATACGTGTATTTTCTTCCGACTTGATCGCATTTCACTTTCTCACCGTTTCGTTACATCCGATTAAAATCAAATTATTTGGGCAAAGATTTATTGGAATAATCTTCCATTTATTTCGCATGTATAACTGGGAATAATGTCACTGGATATTCGGATGCAATATCAGACACAAGTGCATGTTGAATCACAGGACGTACAAGGAGGGAGGACCGATATTTGGTCAAAATGGTTAATCATTGAGCTGGAGAGGTGGGGAGAGAAGATCAGGGAAGGAAGGAAGCTCGGTGCTTAGGTCCCATGTGGGCAAAGGGGAAGGGAAGATGCAGAACTGTCCATAGGATTACATTCCTGAATGATGGGGGAAGATCAAAAAAATAATGAGTCACTAGAGATGCTCAGGCTACAATTGGACACGTTCGAACAATGGGAAAGGTGGACAATGGAGAACAGCTGTTGTGACCAGATGATGTGAACAATAATGTGAACAGAGGCTGCAGAAGGCTGAAGGAAGGATCGTCCAATATCAACGCATTCACACTGCATATGCTTCTGAACTTTTTATAAGGATGGCTTAGTGCTAGTGCTACTGTGTGGATGAAATGCTGATGGAGACAGAACAACACCGTTACATTTCACAGCCTTGCCATAATCCAATATTCAAAGGGTTCGCGTGATAAACCATTACAACACAAAGGTAGACATTTCCTGTTACCAAAGGCAGACTTATGGTTAGGTTCAGGACATTTGCTCTTTATTGCCTGAAGTTTGTAGCAATGACACTGATACAACGACACAGTTAAATTGACCCGTGTAACACTATTCAATGTGAAAGGAGATGAAAGCACAGACTTATGATTTGTGAGCTGGAGAGTAGGGATATTGCATTGTTACCCAGAAATAAGCCACGGGCACAAGATCCGAGGAATGATATCCATGTTTGTAGTTTGCCTGCAGGTGTACTTACCACAGATGATCAACTCCACAGCTGTCAACCTTCTGATTCACTGCAGCTATAGCCATTTGGCCTCAGACTTTGATAGGTAAAGGTGTTAAGGTCTGAATATATGGCCAGTACTCTGGCATCCTTGCATTACTTTAATTATTTAAGATGGAGTAAAACATATTTACATTTGGGATTAAAAATATGGCACCCCAAACGGTCTGAACTAAGTAAAAACAAAACATACTGAACAAAAGCCTAAAAAGAATATTATAATAACTTCTTATGATAACATTGAAAACTTTTTCCACTTAAAGATTTCTCATGGCCAGGGAACTACTCAAATTATAAAAGGCCAAAGTAGAAAAAATAAGATCCAGTGCAAACAAGGCTCTGGGGCTTGTAGAAACGAGTTGCTGGAGTAACACAGTATGTTAGCAGCAAGAAACTGCATCCAGAAAGGTCTCCACACCACTCAAACGCCAACCACATTGCCCAAATATTGGCCATCCCTCCTCATATTTCCTATGATTCAGCATACAATATTTTCAGGCAGGAGGGTCCCAACCCAACCCAACTCAACTGGTCATTCCTGTTCTCCAGAGGTGTTGCCTGAGCCATTGAGTTACTCCAAGACTTTGTGCCCTTTTTTATAGACAATAGACAATAAGTACAGGAGTAGGCCATTTGGCCCTTCGAGCCATCACCGCCATTCAATGTGATCATGGCTGATCATCCACAATCAGTACCCCGTTCCTGCCTTCTCCGCAAATCCCCTGATTCCGCTATCTTTAAGAGCCCTATCTAGCTCTCTCTTGAAAGTATCCAGAGAACCGGCCTCCACTGCCCTCTGAGCCAGATAATTCCACAGATTCACACTCTCTGTGTGAAAAAGTGTTTCCTCAACTCCGTTCTAAATGGCTTACCCCTTATTCTTAAACCGTGGCCCCTGGTTCTGGACTCCCTCAACATTGGGAACACGTTTCCTGCCTCTAGAGTGTCCAAACCCTTAATAATCTTGTATGTTTCAATAAGATCCCCTCTCATTCATCTAAATTCCAGAGTATACAAGCCCAGCTGCTCCATTCTCTCAGCATATGACAGTCCCGCCCTCCCAGGAATTAACCTTGTGAACCTACGCTGCACACCCTCAATAGCAAGAATGTCCATCAAATTTGGGGACCAAAACTGCACACAATACTCCAGGTGTGGTTTTGATTATAGTTGTGCTTTATTTGAGTATTTTTATTTAAGAATGTTATATTGGTGCCATATTTAACACGTTTTGTAACATCATCAATACATTTATAGCATAATTAGGTAGGAAGTAAAACTATTTTGGTTCTGGTTGGTGTAACAACTGCCATGCAGTTGTATAATATGTCTTTGGTAAGTATAAACAGAACTATGAACACATAATTTGAGTAAGTGGTAGCCAATCTTGGGTATGTAAAGACCCTTCATGGTTTACAAAACATCATAAGAGGTCTGTGATGCTTTGATAATGTTAAGACATGGTCAGAAATATTTACTTAAAACTTTCACAAAAGAATTAAAAGACAAAAATATACCTGAACTGGCTAAAGGGCTGCTAGCAGTCTTCTGGAATCTAATGGACATCTTCAATAGGGAATAGACAATGACATAATTAGACTTTTCATGACATTGATCATTTTACCTAGTGTGAAAAAGTGGGCTGCAAAATGGTTGGGAACAGCATTGAGACAATTGTTAAGGTATTGAAAATTTACCCATGTTACAAATGCACCATTTGCAGTTTTTATCATTTCAGGTTCATCTAATCAATTGGATCTCCACTTAACTTCTCATTAGGCACTCACAGATCACTTTTATTGTGACATGACTATCACTGATGACCTTTATTTGAACTTGCAAATAATCACCTTGGTAAGAAGGTAATCAGTGGTAGTAACTAAGTGGTTGTTACGAGCAGTTAAAGAAGGAATTATTTTAGTAATCATCTCATGCAAAAGAAATCTGTTTGAAAGGTTTGTTACAATTACCTAAATGAGTGTTTTTAACTACTGCAAATTGGATGCAAAACACGTTGATCTATTTTCAGATCCATTTCTTAAGACAATGAGACATGGAAATTAACTTTCAAAACATGTTAATCGTGAAACTTTCTTCAGGGATATATCAGAAAAACCAAAAATGCAGCAACTGTGTCTTAATTGCATTGGAACATATAACTTATTGAAGTATGCTTTAAAATAAATACAATACATGAACAACACTAACTACATGCAGACAAGAAAGAATGTAAAAGCTTTTAGAATAGGTTGTATAAGAATGAACATCATGACTACAGATATTTTAACATATTTCTGCAGGAAATTACTCATAAATGCTGAGTTTTAAACAAGTATGAACCACAGTTATGGACACCCAAGATATAAACAAAATAAATAAAATGCTATTATGTTGCACTCAGTATTATAATGTATTTGCCAACCTCTACAACCCCTTCCATTCCTTAATTCTGTCAAGATCTCATTTTCTAGCCTCATGATCATCATCTCTTGGCTCCAGCACTGGCAGTCCTTGTCATTTTGCGGTGTCAATCTCTGACATTCCTTTCCTATTCCCAGCGCTTCTATACTTCTTTAAACCTCCCATGAAATCTACTATTCTGTCCAAGCTTTGAGTCAAGTATCCCCATATCTCTCCATACTGCTCAATGTCAAATTGAAATGTGCAATATTTCCGTGACGTGCTGAGGGACATTTTACAATGTTAAAGATAAATTGAAGTTATTTGTAGGTGTACTAACATGTAGGTGTGCCAACATGGTCCAGTGATCAGCATTGGGACAATTGTTAAGGTATTGAAAATTTACCCATTCCATATTTCAGGAAATCCCAGGAAATATTTTATTTTTCCAGAGAGGGCATTAAAGGTCTGTAGTTGGCATATTATAGTAATAACAGTGTAGAATTCCTTTTGTTGAGTTTCCAACCATTTTCATGTTCAAGACACTAGAATAGACTAGGAATCAATCTTCTGATGTAGAGACAATACTGCATCCACAGATCACTGGCTGACATCACAGGTGATGAACATGTTAACATGCTAACTTTGAAGGTAGATCCCCATTGTCCATAAATAATAATCCAAATCGGGCTATTGCCATTAACGCTCACCTCTGTGTTGAAACCATTGTAGGTCAAGTTTCAGAGTACAACTCCCCATTACTCTCTGTGTATGTGTCAGTTCAATGTCACGTTATAACAGATGGCGGAGCTCTGCTGCTATGTGTACATTATACATTGTGTATGTTTACATACTTGACTAATAAATTAATTACAATTACAATAAATTAATTACAATTGCAATTACAATTAACTTGTGCAGAAAAAAAAACTTCCTTATGGTAATAAGTGGGTTGGTGGCATCTTGGTGGGTGCAGCCAATCAGTAATTACTGACCGATGATCACTCTTACAATGTCATGTTCTTTCTGTGCTGTAATACTGAAATGGTAACAGTGGCACTCTGCTGTTTGGTGAAGAAGGGTTCATGCAATCGTTAGAACTGGAATAACAAATGTGATCGACGCCACATAGCACATATCCACTGTCACAGAAGTACAAGGGGAAGACAAGTTTGGAGGGATATGGACCAAGTGCAGACAGGTGGGACTAGTGTAGCTGGGAAATATTGGCCGATGTGGGAAAGTTGGGCCAAAGGGCCTGTTTCCACACTGTATCACTCTATGACTAAGTTTGCACTGGCATGAATCATTTGTGTGGTTTCTTGCATTACTATTTGCAGCTGTGAGTAAAAAACACATTTAATTGTGTATGTTATATTACTTCAATTCACATATAGATAAATAGATGGATGTGCAACCGACAGAAAACAAAAAGGTGATATAGAATAGATGGATACAATAATATTCAAGTAGCTGTTCTGATATCAAAGTCACAAATAAGTATAATCAGTGGCACAACCAAGATTCTGGTGTTATCTCACCAAATCCTTATCACGATTATTCTGTTGAAATTATGTCTGAAGAAGGGTCCCAACCCAAAACATCACCTATTCATTTCCTCCAGAAATGCTGCTAGACCCACCGAGTTACTCCAGCATTTTGTGTCTATCTTTGGTATAAACCAGCGTCTGCAGTTCCTTTTTGTTACATGCTGTTTATTCGTCAGTTTCAGTGTTAAAGCACAAGTCGGTATCTTTGTTCTAAATGCCAAATTGGTAGTTAGAATGATAAAGGTCAGGTGTAAATTTCACTTTAACGGTGCAAATGTTACCACAATAAGGTTTGAGATTGAAATCATTGTGTCATCATGAAATTTAGAAACTACTACAGGGGAAAGCTGTCACTAGAATGATGTAACAAACATGGAATGCAAATAGACATTTGTTTTAAGATATCTGGTAGGCTAAACTGAATCATAAAGTATACAAGATACCTGATTTTGGACTAGTCATAGGAAAAGGTAATTGTTCCAAATAAAATATCCTTGCCCCAAATGCTATCTGAATTCACTCAGCAATGAAATTTACACCTGATCTTTATCATTCTAACTACCAATTTGGCATTTAGAATAAAGAAACCGACATGTGCTTTAACACTGAAACAGACTCATTATTTATTCTTTCATTAAATTAATCCCAACTACAGCAGTGTTAATTTGGTGTTTTGATGTATTCAAAACTAATCTGTTTACATCAGGAATATCAGTAATAAATTTATACTTTTACTTCAAAAGCAATTTCAAGATAAGATTTTTATTCACACTGATAAAGAAAACAGAAATAAATTAAAAAAAATAGACAAAGATCTGTTCATTGATGTATTTATAGTGATATCGAGTGACATGGGTCAATTACATATTATTATGGTTAAAGTACCCAGTTTAATATGAGAAACCACTTCTCACCAAATTAATCAGGATTATTTTGATCTCGTGTAAATTCAATCTTAAAACTTCAAAATATTCTGATTGCTCATTAATGTTGGAGCAATAAATGAAAAAGGCACATTAGTTCCTTTACACCATGTTAACACGACTATGTGAAATAGTCTGTCGGCAGTGCAGTCATTTTCATTTACTATTTCATGACAACTGACCATGATGGAGTATTCTGTTCCTTCCCACAATGTATCATGTGTCAAGCCACACACAGACTATCGAATTAATATAGATTAATATACTTTGCTTAATGTTGTGTGCGACATGGTTGTCCTTCTATTATCTACCAGTTTACTTGTTAATCAGATATTTGAAGGATAGTGTTTTTTTGCCCGGGAACGTACACAATGAAAATCAATCAAATGTTTCTCATGAGGTTTATTATTTCCCCTTTTATGTTTGATTAGAATGAAAAAAAAAACTTCTTGGCCTCCCTAGTTCATATGTTGTAATATGTATGTTATTAATATTAATGTGGCATATCTTTTGATATAATTATATTCATTGTGCAAAGTACTGCATAAATACCATACACAAAATGTTTGATGCATGCTGAATTTTTATTAGTAGGTCTTTTTTGTTATAGTGTTCCAGAGGTGGAAACATGAGTGATTTTTTTCACTGTATATACAAATCATTCTTATTAGCAAGCAATATTAACTACATCTATCAAATTCCAAGATGATTATTTGTGATGTCTAAATTAACAGAAGTTTTTTTTTTCAGCAGTACTTCTCAATTAATTGTCAGTCGGTTCCTATAAATAGGCTTATGTGAATTAAAGGGTTAAAGTAATAAATGCTTGGTTTTCATAATATATCCTTATGATTTAAATTTATATTGTGTGCAAACCAATAGATGAATGAGTTTTAAATTTACTGCAATAAACATGGTCCTTTAAGACACATTTTCTGGTATTTCATCTTATATTACTTATAAAAATTAATTTTAACTACTTAATTCTTAATTATAATAATAATTCTTAGCCCCCAGATCAGTAATCCTTAGGTTATTACTATGTGTCATGTAATATAAGTCAGTCATGTCAGCTGTAGTCTCAGTGGTAGTAAAACCTGTTTAGAGCTACATTAACATCAATGTTAAATGATAAGCAAAGAGAACAATTGGAGCAAATATATATTGTGGAAGGAAAACAACGGCAAATAAAAGAAGCAAAATATACTTAAACAGTGGTTCGTTTACACAGTTTTTGCGTTGTTAAACTTTGTAATAAAATACATGATTTTAATATTGCTCACATTTTTACAGTGAGACTGATTATTTGGTGAATATATTTGAAAAATGAATCTTCACTGTAAGACAATATCATCACAGAAACAGATGTTGGGCTGAACTTTGCAATAGTAATGACAGTGAAACACTTGCCGATCGCTGTCATTACGCCATGAAAATGGCAACAGAATCAGAATTTCTGCACCTGTGGAGTTAAATGCAAAAGTCCTGAAGTTGTTGTCAATGATTTAACACTCCTCCACAGGTTATGCTGTTTCCAGCCTTCTCCAATGAAATCAATGAAAATCACATGAATTGATACAAACCAAAGCAATTTATGAACCAGTCTCACTGCAACGTTACCCTGAAATTTTCACTGTCCTTTGCATGAGGCCTTAGTGAGGTTTTAATAGTATACCGAGCTATAATTATTGCTTGAAAAATTATTGTTTTGAAAATGAAATGTATTTGGATTGTTTGCTCCATACATAAATAAATATATATTTTTTAAATGTTTAAATATTTATGATATTTCAAATTTTCCCACAACCAAGTTTAGTTTAGTTTGGAGATACAGTGTGGAAACAGGCCCTTCGGCCCACTGAATCTGCACTGACCAGCGATCCCCGCACACTTACACTATCCTACATACACTAGGGACTATTTACAATTATACAAAGTCAATTAGCCTACAAAGCTGTGCGTCTTTGGTGTTTTGGAAGAAACTGGAGATACCAGAGAAAACCCACGCAGGTCACGGGAGAACGTATAAACTCCATACAAAAGCACCCGTAGTCAGTATCGAACCTGGGTCTCTGGCACTGAAAGGCAACAACTCTAATGCTGTGCCGCCATGCTGCAAAAAATGTTTATATTATAATTTTATAGTTCACCAAAAAATTAATTAAAATTCGTACCTTCTCCTTCCTTGCTTGGCCAGTGTGAAAATCCCTTAAGGAGTTATATGTTGGGTGCCAGGAATCCTGATGAACCATTTGATGATAACTTGCATAGTCGGAAGAGTCTATCAAAAGGCAGTGGAGGCCAATTCACGATGTTTTCAAGAGAGAGTTAGATTCAGATCTAAAGAAATCAAGGGATATGGGGAAAAAGCAGGGGTACTAATTTTGGATGATCAGCCATGATCATATTGAATGGCTGTGCTGGCTCGAAGGGCCGAATGGCCTACTCCTGCACGTATTTTTCCATGTTTCTATGTTTCTATGCTAGAGAAGAGGGTACATTTATTTAAGGCCAGCTTTGGGTACCACTGTTTCACCATACATCAGAAATGTTAGGCCTTACTTCTGGAGATTTTGTTTTTCTATGGACCCACTCATGGGCACAAACTAAGAGGTAAATTGGAATGTTAAAACATTATTGTGTGTGGATAGAAAATTAGAAAGGATTGTGGCCAGTAATGTTTGCAGGAACGTCTTGGAGTGTTTGATGTCAGTGTGAGGTGGTACATGATTATGAAGCAGACAGGAACAAGTTCGATGTTTATCAATTGATTAAAGATATAAAGATAATTATAATATGTCCAACTGCCTGTCGGCACGCAGGCGCATTGCGGTCGTATGCAGCTTCTTGACGTCGTACGCAGCGTCTTGACGGCGTAGGCCTAGCACGTGGCGTTGCGTGATGACATCACCGCCCCGCGTGGGGTTACGTGATGATGTCACTGCCTAACGCTGTGCGACGCCCAAATTCAGTCAGCCCACCTCCTGCCCAACTGATTGGTAAGCATGACATAAATGACGTCACGTGCGAACTTCACGTGAACTCTGCCGTTGGTCACGCCAAACGCACGCAATAGCATTCAAGTGGGACAGGCCCTTAAGGGCTAACTTTTTTTAATGAAATAGATCCTTTGGGGGCATGACTGGTATATGTCGAGATGTTTCCATGAGTGGGAGAATCTCAGGCAAGGTGATATTTGCACCGGATTACGGGGCGGCTATTTAAAATTGAGGCACATAGGGACTTCTTGCAGAGGATAGTAAATCTCTGAAATTCTCCCTCCAAGAAGGATATGGAGGCTGATTGTAGGGAGGTGAGGGGAGGGATTTAAAGAAGATGGAAGAACAGAGATTTGAGGGTATTGGGGAACTGGGACAAGAGAGGATATGAAGACTGGGTCAGTCTGGATCAGACATGATAATATTGAATGATGGAGCTGAGTGGCCTACTCTTGCTCATACTTTCTTATGTTCTTTGAGCTGGGTCTTCAACAAGGCCACATTAAAAAATACTCCAGCATTTTTGTCAGCCTCACCCGCTGAGTTTCTCCAGCATTTTTGTCTACCTTCCAATATTTTGATACAACACTTTGGATTTCTGCGAGGTCAGAAGGCATCTTCCAAGTAATCTACTATGCTCCATTTTTGCAGAGATGACGAATGCAGGTGGGGTCAAAGAAAATATATTTGTTGCTGTTCTCAGAGAAAAGGTCCCTGTACCTTGACTGCAGCCTTCTTCACTCCTTATGACTACATCTTCCTCGTATGACAATCTGAAACTTCCGTGGGAACAAATAGTTCACCACTTCAATCGATGACTTACTCTGTAATATCAAGTCACATAAAATAATTTAGAACTCAGTCAAAGAGTTAATGTTTGAGAGTTATCCAATGGGGCTGTCCCAGTGTACGAGTTAATTCAAGAGTTCTCCCGAGTTTCCTCTGATTCGAACTCGGAGAATTACGGGAATAGCTGCTCGTAGGTACTCGGGGCTCTCGTGACATTTTTCAACATGTTGATAAACATTCCCGAGTCTTCCCGAGCTTACCGCGTTTCCCGAGTACCTGCCGTTAGCGTTACGAGCTGCTAAGAGACGTCCTGAGCTCCGACATACCCGCTACGTACATTCTACGTGCTTGCACAAGTTTGATTTTTTTTTTTTAACTCGGGAGAGCTCTTGAATTAGCACATACAGTGGGACAGCCCCATTATGGAGAAGATGAAGGAAAAGAATGGGAAAGATTCTGGGAGGAGCATTGAAAACCCAGCCTTCATGGAGCTGAAGGAATGGAATAGCTGTGAAAGTTAAGGATTGTACACTGGGATTTGAGTATCATAAGGTGGTTGATGAGACTGGTGGACAATCCAGAGGGTAGAAAAAGAGGATTTTGGTTAGTGGTGGGTGAGAGAAATTTGTTGGTCAGGCAGGGAACAGGAAATGAGGGAGATGCAGTAACAGGATATTAACCCAAAGGTGATGTTTGAGCTATTGCCTCACTGACAAAGTGCATAAATATTCCAATTGCTGGAAATTATTACTTTACTGAAGCAAGGGCAGGAGAGAAAATATAGACAATTGGCTTTGGTGGATTATCTCCACCATAATTGACAACATTGTTTGACTGAGAGCATGAGGTGTACACTTGTTAACTGTCTGAATTTAGACTCGGGGAAATCTCCATAAACAGGACATTTACCAATCCCAACCACGTTGTGAAAACATGATTGGTCCCTTAGCGTTGCATTAAATTGGACAAATGGTGCCAAGTCTTAGAAGAGCATCTTCAGTTTCAAAAACACCCCAGGCAGTACTTTGCTCCCAGCAATACCCAAAGACATATTTCACAATAGTAAATTTTACCCGTATTTTTCACAGGAAACCTTTCTTTGCTGCTTTTGCTTCACTGCAATGGAAATGAGTGAACTAAGCCATCTGGCGCACTATGATATGGAGACGATACCAACAATTGCCAAGGTCACATCTGCATTAAACATCGATGCAATAGGACTCATTCAGGTCACCACAGGAGACAGCAGCCAGATAATATAATCTGCAGTCATATCTGCATAAAACAAATCACTGGTGCCATGTTTGCAAGGTAAAACATCTTTATCACTTTCCCAGGGAACCGGACACATTTCATGTTTGACAACAAACCATGAATAGGTCATAATTTCCTACAAGTCAACACAGAAAAAAGCAAAGACGTCTTCTTTGGTCTGCACATAAACACCATTGCTTTCCAATTGATTCCATGCTCTTCTTCCTTTCAAGCTGCATACAATTTATAATCTTGACATCTTATTCAACCCTGAGCAGTGTTTGAAACCTCACATGCTATCCATCATGAAGCCTGATGAATTACTCTGTTACGTTTCATAGCTCTACCTCTAACACCACTGAAAGCTTTACAGATATCGTTGGCACTTCAAGATTCATCTGTATTATTACTTTCCTCATGTAAAAAGAGAAAATACAGACATGGTCTGACAAAGGGCCTTAGCTTGAAATGTCACCGATCTAAGGAAAGGTCCTGATCCAAAACGTCATCTATCCATGTACTCCGCAGATGCTGCCTGACCCACTGAGTTACTCCGGCAATTAGTGAGGCATAGAATCATAGCATCATACATTGTGGAAACAGGCCTTTTGGCCCACAGAAGGCTGTGGAGACCAAGTCAATGGATATTTTTATTATTAAAGTGGAGATTGCCAGATTCTTGATTAGTACGGGTGTCAAGGGTTATGAGGAGAAGGGAGGAGCATAGGATTTCAGAGGGAAAGATAGATCAGCCATGATTGAATAGTGGAGTAGACATTGGACCGAATGGCCAAATTCTGCTCCTATAACTTATGAAGTTATGAATTTATCTACACTAGTTCCACCTGCCTGCGTTTGGCCCATATTCCTCTAAACCTACCCTAGCCATGTACCTGTCTAAATGTTTCTTGTGTTGAAATAGTACCTGCCTCAACTACCTCCCCCGGCAGTTCGTTCCATACACCCACCACCCTTTGTGTGAAAAAGTTGCCCCTCTGGTTCCTATTAAATCTTTCCCCTTTACCTTTAACCTATGTCCTCTGGTTCTTGAGCTTTAGTTTTTACAAGAGAAAATGCTGGTTTAACTCAGGTCAGACAGCATCTATGAAGAAAGGAAAAATGTTAACAGGATGGTGGCCTTTCAGTGGAAGTAGAAAGTGTTAAATATTGAACAGTTTGTCACAGAAAAAAAGGCGCGATGATGTGCTCATGTTGAGCCGAAGAAGAACTAAATGGCACAAAAGCTGATGGGCTAGCTGAGAGAGGGTGGTGAAGGCACTTCATCACAACTGAGGATGAAGATATAATCTGTAGAAGATATACTTAGGCAGAGGAAGGAAAAAAAACATACTACTGCAATTATAAAATAGAAAATCCTAAAGTAGCTGTAGATATGAAAGTAAATAGTGTGCAAGAATTACATGCCACTTTAAGCACCAATTGTGGAAAGAGAAACCCAGAGTTAACATTACAGGAAGGGGCATTTTTATTGAACTGGTACTAACTGGAGCAGCTGGTTATTTGAAATTATTGAATTTAATGTTGATCCCTGCTTAAACAGTATATAAGGTGCTTAAGAAGGAACTGCAGATGCTGGAAAATCGAAGGTACACAAAAAAGCTGGAGAAACTCAGCGGGTGCAGCAGCATCTATGGAGCGAAGGAAATAGGCAACGTTTCGGGCCGAAACCCGTTCCTTGAGCTTTCATTTGGCTTTATTGGAACAGAACGTGAGGCTAAAAACAGAGAAGTAAAATCCGGAGTCGGATCGAGAATAGAAATATTAAGCAACGGGAATCTCAGGGGTCACCTGTCTGGATTGAATGAAAGTATTTGGCAAATAACCACTGAATCAGTGTCTGCAGAGGAGAGCACATAATGAATACACCCAAGTGGAATGACAAGGGAACTGCAGCCTCAGCCAGATGTTTGGAAAGGCTAAAACATGTTGCATCTCCTGAATAAAATGGGAAGATGACAAATGAAGACGCGAGCTGGCAGAGATGGAACACCAAACCATGGAATTCCTTCAGAATCCTCAGAGAGGAGGAGAGAAAAAGTTCAGTTTGAGTTTTGTTTATTGTCACGTGTACTGAGATACAATGCAAAGCTTTGGATGCATGCTAACCAGTCAGCGGAAAGACAAGGTACACAAAAATGCTGGAGAAACTCAGCGGGTGCAGCAGCATCTATGGAGCAAAGGAAATGGGCAACGTTTTGGGCCGAAACCCTTTGCAAATACACAATTACAATCATGCCATCCACATGTTACAGACACATGATAAAGGGAATAATGTGAATGATGTTTAGTGCAAGATAAAGCCAGTAAAGTCCGATCAAAGGTAGAGATTGTCCAAGAATGTCCATTGAGGTAGGTCGTAGTTCAGGACTGCTCACTAGTTGTTGGTAGGATGGTTCAGTTGCCTGATAACAGCTGCGGCTGATGCTGAAAATAACATTGAGCGATCCATTGAATGAAAGCCTGGTGTGATGGAAGGCAAAGGCAGGTTAAACACAATTTCTAATCTAGGCAGGAAGAGTGGGGGTTGAGGATACAAATGTGGGGAAGGAACCAGATGGAGTTGATGGGAAGTCATTGTTAAAGAGGGAAAAAGATTTCTCAGACGCACTAACGTGGAATAGAATAACTGTTGCAGCTGACACTATTTTGCATTGAGCCGCACTGCCTAATAACAACCTTGCTGACCTCCACTGCTTGTACAACCCACAACACAGGAACATTTAAATCCTGATGTGTAAATCCCTCAATGGCCAACCCCACCTCTGTAATTTCTTCAGGACCAGAACCCCTTGTAAATTATTTATTTCTTTGATTTTATGATTGCCTTTCCTAGCCCCATCTACTCCTGGGTTAGCAACTATGTTTTCTTCTGTTATGAAGTGTTTTGGGACACATATGTCCCAAATGCTCAAAGTACTAAATATGTTCAAAGCATTAAATTACACTAAAGTGGATGGTAGACAATAAACAATAGGTGCAGGAGTAGGCCATTTGACCCTTTGAGCCCAGCACCGCCATTCAATGTGATCAGGGCTGATCATCCACAATCAGTATCCCGTTCCTGTCTTCTCCCCATATCTCATGACTTTGCCATCTTTAAAAGCTCTATCTAACTCTATCTTGAAAGCATCCAGAGAACCGGCCACCACCGCCCTCTGAGGCAGAGAATTCCACAGACTGTCTGAAAAACTATTTCCTCATATCTGTTCTAAATGGCTTACCCCTTATTCTTAAACTGTGGCCCCTGGTTCTGGACTCCCCCAACATCAGGAACATGTTTTCTACCTCTGGCATGTTCAAATCCTTAATAATCTTTCAATAAGATTCCCTCTCATCCTTCTAAATTCTAGAGTATACAAGCCCAGCCGTTCCATTCTATCAACATATGCCAGTCCCGCCATCCCGGGAATTAACCTTGTGAACCTATGCTGCACTCCCTCAATAGCAAGAATGTCCTTCCTCAAATTTGGAGACCAAAACTGCACACAATACTCCAGGTGTGATCTCACTAAGGGCCTATACAACTGCGGAAGGACCTCTTTGCTCCTATACTCAACTCCTTTTGTTATGAAGGCCAACATGTTAACATGGCCAACATATCTTGTAGATAGCAAGATGGTTGTCCACATTTTCAGCAGGATCTTGATCAGTTGGGCAAGTGGGCTAGGAATGGTTCATTTAGTTTAATGCAGATAAATGTTGCATATTGGGAAGTCAAACCAGGGCAGGGCCTTCACAGTGAATGGCTGGGGAGTGTTGTAGAGCAGAGTGATCTAGGAGTGCAGGTACATAATTCCTTGAAAGTGGCACCACAGGTGGTCATGATGGCTTTCAGCACATTTGTCTTCATCAGTCAGGGTATTGAGTATCGAAGTTGGAATGTTATGTTACAGTTGTACAAGACGTTGGTGAGGCCACAATTGGAGTATTCTGTTCAGTTTTGGTCATTTTGCTATTGGAAAGATGTTGTTAAGCTAGATAGAATGCAGAGAAGATTCATGAGGATATTGTCGGGACTTGAGGTCCTGAGCTGTAGGGAGAGGTTGGGCAGGCTAGCACTTTAGTTATTGGTGCAGAAGGTTGAGGGGTGATCTTATAGAGGTGTAGAAGATCACGAGGGGAATAGATAGGGTAGATGCACATAGACTTTTACCCAGAGTAGGGGAATCAAGAATCAAAGGTTTAATGTGAGAGGGGAAAGATTTAGTAGGAACCTGAGGGGCAATATGGAACAAGCTGCCAGAGGGGATAGTTGAGGCAGGTACTAAAACAACATTTAAAAGACATTTGGACGAGTACATGGATGGGAAAAGTATAGAGGGCCAAATGTGGCAAAGTGGAACTAGTGTAGATGGGGTATCTTATTCGGCTTGGCCAGGTTGGGGTTAAGGGCCCGTTTCCATGTTATATGAGTCTATGATACTGTATCAAAGCATGTTGCGAATATTCATTGTCTGGAGAGTATTTACAGTAGTTTCATTGTGTGGCATCACCAGTGTGGGCATTTATTGAAGGGACAGATAGACTGACTGAAAGCAGTTGGGGACAAGGCCATGTTTGAAGCCCCCAAACAGAAACTTTCAGGAACAACAGAACATATCCTACTTTACATGGTTGATGCCTCTCAATGGACAAACCAAACGTTGCCATTGTCTGCTGCACATTCCATAAGTTTTCTTTGCATTAAGGAACGTGCATGCAGCAGAATGATGAAAACAGTGATGCTGCTACAGGTCTCTGTAGACAAGGTAAGGGAGAGGAGAGAACAGTTTGTGCAAAACTTGTGTACAAGCGGGAGATGGTCACATCAGACTGACACACAGCTGGTGACAGTAATGGATACTTCAAAAACACTGAACAAATGTAGCTTTCTCCCTGGAATAAAACGGAAATACTTTACCGGCAGTCACGGTGGCGCAGCGGTAGAATTGCTGCCTTACAGCGAATGCAACGCTGGAGACCCGGGCTCGATCCCGATTACGGGTGCTTGACTGTACGGAGTTTGTACGTTCTCCCCATGACCTGCGTGGGTTTTCTCCGAGATCTTCTGTTTCCTCCCACATTCCAAAGACATCAATCAATCAATCAACCTTTATTGTCATCTTGCAAGCAACAGTTGTACAGTGCAAAATGAAAAGACGTTTCCCAGGGAATAGCAGAGCATCGCACATGAAATTTAAAACGTTTCACACATAATAACACTAAAAACATCCAGTCCCTGATGGAACAGTATAAATAGTTAAAAGCAGGTAAAAACACAACGTTAAAATACAATAAAACCAATCATAAAAAATGTCCGGGGCAGCTGATTTGAGTGGCCAGTGCCAGCTATTAAAGTGTCCGTGCCAGCCGCAGAATCAAGTGACTGTGAGTACAGAGTGACTGTTTAGCAGCCTCACAGCCTGTGGTAGGAAGCTGTTTAGCAGTCTTGTAGTCCGGGCTTTGATGCTTCGATATCTCTTGCCTGATGGCAGGAGATCCAGGTGTGTGTGGAGGGGGTGCAGTTTGTCCTTAGCAATTCTCTGAGCTTTTTGCAGACAGCGGCTCTGGAACAGTTCTTGTACCGAGGGTAGGGAGATTAATTGGGTATGGAGGTTAATTGACTTGGTAAATGTAAACGTTGTCTCCAGTGTGTGTAGGATAGTGTTAATGTGCGGGGATCACTGGTCGGCGCAGACCCGGTGGGTCGAAGGACCTGTTCCCGTGCTTTATCTATAAAATAAACTAAACTAAACTTCCTTTCCCAAGAATAAAATGCACATTCTTTCCTATGGTTAACGATTCCACTAAATTATTAATTCCAGATTTGATATTGAAACACAGAGCTCAATATTTGAAACTTCCACATTACAATTGTTATAAAAGGGAAGATTCTGCTCAACTGATGATACCACGCTTCTGATCTTACTTTTCCTAATCCCATTCAGTTTTCTGGGAAAGTAGAGGCGGAAGAAAAAAACTGGTAGGATGAGGAGGGTTATAATAGGGGGTTGGATCTTCAACAGGACCAAACTATCAAATCAATGTAATGGTCTCTCTGCCCACAAACTAGGCAAGGATGCTCCTTTTCAAACCTTCATGCTGAGCGGGCCTAGGATTTGCAAATGAATTTTGTGCAAGTGAAGTCAAAACAATTATTGCATGTGTATGACATTATTCCATAATTTTTGAAATGACACGAAATAATTTCTAGGCCTAAGTCCTGACACAATGAAAAATAAAAATTTGAAGTGATTTTCATTATTGCAGAATATTATTTCAACAGCACAAAATGTCACTAAAAGTTAAGAGCCAAAGGCATTTGAAGCAGCCTTTGTCAAAGACTAAGAATAGTCATACTTTCCAAGGTGATTCATGCTTGATCAGCTGATCATTCAGCTCTGTACAAATGTATAATTTCATAATCTATTCTCTCTTAAAAAGGCAAGTATATGATGAGCTTGCTTGGGTGTGTGAATGGGATGCTTCTGCAACAGAACTCTAGGATGATCTGATGTGATGCTGACAGCTGCTGTGTGATTTGTATATCTTGTTTGTACATGTACTTTGTCTTGTTAATAAATGTTGAGTACGAAAACAAAAAAAGGCAAGTAGAATGTTGGCCTTTATTATGAATGGTTTGAGAACAGGAGTAAAGATGTCAAAACTATACTCGGTAGACACAAAATGCTGGAGTAACTCAGCTGGACAGGTTGCATCTCTGGAGAGAAGGAATGGGTGAGGTATTGTGTCGAGACCCTTCTTCATACTGATGGTGTGCTTTCACCAATGAGTGTAGATTGAACAGAGAGTAGAGCAAACCAGACCCATATACCCTAATGTTTTAGAGAATGAGAGGAAATTTAATTGAAAGTTAGAAAACAAATCCTTGCAAGGCTTGACCGGTTGGATTCAGGAAAGATGTTTCCCATGGCTGAAGAATCTATAATAACATGGTCGAGGTTCACCTTGTTGGCATGAGTATATGTCATGGCTTACAAAGGGAAGACAATAAACTTGCACATGCCTGTCAAGCTTTGAGGGGCCTTCAAGCTGGTTATGGTGTGTTGCCCGCACCACCTTGACTTTCATGTAGAGACACGTTTCTCTTTCTTTCTCACACTCACACATAACCAGGGCAAGGATGTCAATTGGGTGTGGTTAAAACAATTAGTTTTATTCAGCTTTAATTTCATTAAAACCAGGCCAATGCTGCAAGCTAGAATATCATTTTCGCAGACTATCATGTTCAGCAAAAACATTTCCTCAAGAACCTAACATTGAAGACAATACAAAATCAGCCATTTATCTGATCATATTACATAAATTAAAAGAACACAACTTTTAAAACAGGGTATTTTGTAATTATAAAAATTATTTGAAACTAGTGTCTTGCCTTCATCGGTTATCAGGATTAAAAGTACAAAATACAACGTGAGAAAAAAAAATGCATGTAATATTTCTTTTTAGAAGTTTTGTGAGCAAGACTGGTGGGTGGGAAGAACCGTACAATTTTTGCTAAAGATATGATATAGGCAATGTTGGAGTTATCTTCATTATGCTGAATACATTATTTCAGCACAGCATTAAGAGATTTCCAGATGAATACATATTTCTTGGCTTTAGAACTTTATATATTTTTTTCAAATCCTGAAAATTGGTACAGGTCCTCAAGAATTTTATGCATCATATTGACTTTATCATGTTGACAGCTTTTATCCTATAAGACTTTAATCAATCAAACGTTGTAGTAGAGAAATAAAGAGGATTAAATGACTGATTAGAAATGACTGAGTGGCTATGTTTTCTTTACATTTATGTGCCACAGACTTTGTGCAAGAGTGGAGGTCCCATGCCAGCAGTTTGGTGGAGAGTTCTTAACAAGGGCATCCCCTTAACATTGTTCCTCTGTCTGCTGGCAAGGTAGAAAAGGTTGACATAGATTCTCTTGAGCTTTGACTTCCAAATATTTCAACTGGGCAACCAGTCATCCAATTTCACTTTGCTCAGCCCTCTGAACAGCTTTATCAATGTTGGACAGTTTGAGGTCAATGCATAGGAAGTGTTTTTTTATGGAGCAGGGAACATTTTACTGGAAAAGTGAGATTGCAGAATTTTGTGGCTGAAAGGGACAAAACTCTTGAGCTCCACGACTTAAATTATGGATTTGAGCATAGATCGCGCCAATAGATAGGAGAGGTAAGCAGCACAGTGACAATTACTATGATTCCATCTATGGTCTTCCATAGTTATGGGCTGAGATGAGGAAAACCCTTTTCACCCAGAGAATTGTGATTCTGTGGAATTCTCTGCACGAGAAGACAGTGGAAGCCAATTCACTGGATGTTTCAAGAGATAGTTAGATATAGCTTTTAGGGTTAATGGAATCAAGGGATATGGGGAGAAAGCAAGAACGGGGTACTGATTTTGGATGATCAGCCATGATCATATTGAATGGCAGTGCTGTCTTGAAGGGCCGAATGGCCTACTCCAGCACCAATTTTCTATGTTTATATGATTCTGTATTGAGAGAAGTAAATAATTTCCAGTCGGAAACATTTCCTCAGATTACTTCTCCTGTACTATAAAATGGACCCGATGGAGATATGCACCATATTTGTGCTAAGCTGGTGTAGAGGACAGTCACTGAGAAATAACAAACCCAATTACAAAAGTAACATGCTAAAAGTAATGTAAATCTCAAATAACAGGAAATACTGGAAATTCTCAGCAGTCAGGGAGCATTTGTGGACTGCAAAATAGTGTTCTACCATTCTGTTATAAGACCATTGAAGTCCTCCATAGTCCTTCATTGGTGTTCTCCATAGAATGGCACAGTGGTAGAGTTGCTGCTTTACAACGCCTGGAACCCGAGTTCGATCCTGACTATGGCTTCTGTCTACATGGAGTTAGTACGTTTTCCCTGTGACTGCATAGGTATTCTCCGGGAGCTCCAGTTTCCTCCCACATCTCAGCCATTCAGGTTTGTAGGTTAATTGTTAAATTATCCCCGGTGTGTAGAGTAGTATTAGTGTACGGGGTATTAGTGTACGGGGGATGATCGCTGGTTGGTGCAGTTTCAGCGGGCTGAAGGGACTGTTTCGTGCTGTACGTCTAAACTAAAGTATGGTAAACTAAAGTGGTGTTTGACCTGCATTTCCTGTTTTTATTTTGGTGAAATAAACCTAGTCACTAATGGACATCTGAACCTCAGGGATTCAACACCTGACTTATTGGTATCTGCAAATACATCGTTGAAAACCATCATAACACACATGCATTATAATTACTGATGGGGAATCAATAGATTTTGATAGAATAAGTCTATTTGCGCGGGTTACATCTTTCTGCAGGAGAATGAAAGGCAAACATGATGGGTAGTGTGATATAGGACATCTGTGGCAAACTGGAATTTAAAAGAATTCTTGCACTGAAAAGCTATGCTGTTCTAATTCAGATTGGTATATTTTGTTTGCACTACATTAACAATAAGAACAAGGATCTTTTCCTTGGCATTCAACATTTTTTTCCTTCATCCTCATCCATGTAGAATAGGATTTCAAATATTATATGCTGTGTAATATGCTTAGTATCTTGCAGCTCAAGGTCAAAACTCCAATAGTAAACCATTCTTTTTTTTTAGTAGGTTTTAAAATATTTCCCACTGCTAACTTTTTTTAATCCAATTTGGTGCATGTCTTAATTAAGTTCTGCATCTGTAGCAGCAACATGGCAGCATAGAGCTCCCAGTTTCAATGATGACCTTGTTAACCTCAATCCTTAATAAATCATGATTAAAGAAGGTAAAATAGTCCAAATGCTCTCACTTAGTGTTCCTTTGTAATTCCTATAAGTGTGATTTCCCTTTTCAAGAGCAGATAAAACAATATTTAAAAAAAAACCTCAATCAAAACCTGGGGATTATGCCCTAGAAATAGTAACAATGTTACAAAATTTTGAGATTAAAAAAATCAAGTCTGCAATTTATCCCATCAGATAAAGCATAAAAAGAAGTTTAATTTGACACCTAATTTACTTTCATATCTTCAGTATTAAAAAGTTATGACCATTTTCATACTCGGAAATTAGCATCTTGTTCCCTATTGCTTTTCCGTTGATTCAACACAAAAGCTGAGATTGAGGACAGTCAAAAGCCCATAACTTTCTTAAAAATTAAGAGAACCAAATGAAATTTTCAGTTATTATAGATTGAAGTATTCTGAAACAAATGTAAAACATCTTACATGGATGATCTGAAATTAAAGCATATAATTAGTTAATTACCTAATTGTAGCTAATTACAAAATTGACCGTTGTGACAGAAATAGTAATAAACACCCAGACTGCCTTGAAAATTAAAAAAATGTGATATTCTCAAGATCAGAACTTTAATATTATTGTATTATATGCTGTAAGTCCGTAACAGATAGGTAAATAAATTACAATTTCTAGCAATAGACCAAATCTTTATGGAGAAGATCAGTTGCTAGCTGGTACATTGGCATATCATAATCAGTAACATCATCATACTCCTCAGATTGTAACCAATAAGCAACTCTGTACACCTTGTTTTTCCTCAACTTTTCAATTTTGGCATTGTAAACTACAAGTTTTTACTCTTCAAACCACGCATGACATGCCTTTCTGCCCACTACTTTCCCATTAAGAATGTCCTGTACATTCCATTTATTACATCAGAAACATCCTCTCAAAATATAATCAAAATATTGTTTTTTGTACAATACATGTGACTCAAAATATTGTGAATATTTAGTTTAAAAATAATGATCGTGGAGAGAGAATAACACAAACTACAGACAATTTAGATGGCTTATGACATGATTGTCCAAAAAAAAAGAACATTTTAATCATCTTGCTTCTGGAATGTGATCGATTGGAGCGTTGCATTTGCGGTGAATTTGAACTCCATATTGGCAGGAAAGACACTGCTGGTTCGTATGGGGCACAAATAACATTTTCGCAACGTAAAATTAGATTAAAGCCATCCGAATAAGCAAGATTATATGTTAAATAGACAACTTGCCCTTTGTTTTGTCCCGTTCTTGCGATCCGTCACGTTGTAGGCGTTGAGGGCATTAGAAGTCGCATTTTATTTTAATCTAATTATTAAGTTGTCTAGCTATTTTAAAAAAAAATTGGGAACAGAAGTTTTTTCTTCAGCAGCTAGCAGCCCAAGGAAATCTGTCTCCGACAGGCAGTACAAAACTGGATTTTAATCCCCCCCCCCTCCCCCCAAAAAGGCACCAAAGTCGCGCGCACGGCCAGTGGCAGAACTGCAGCACCGCTGAAGGTAAGTTTTGTAACATTGCTAGAAATAGCTTACATTACAGAAGGTTTTTTTAAAATATTTATTCTATTAGAAGCAATTGTACAAGGAGAAAGTAATCGACATAACAATTATACAATTTCCGTACAGCTTCAGTTTTAACATTTTATAAACTATTAAATCAATTGGAATAAAGAAAAAAGGAAAGGGAAAGGAAGAAGAAAGGAAAAAGAAAAGAAAGAATTTCAAAAAAGATACGAAAAAGAAGAAAACCTCCTGAACTAGCAAAGAAGTGAGAGAAAAAAAAATAGAGATATATCCCACTACCCTTCCCTACACCCGCTCACCTGACCCAGCGTCTGTTTTGAATTTGCGTTCAACTATTCTGGTGAAGAAATTCAATGAAAGGAGACTATATTTTGGAAAATTGATCTGATTTGTCAGACAAAATAAGTCTTATTTTTTTCTAAATGTAGTGTCTCAGTCATTTCTGTGATCCATATCTTCACTGTTGGGACTGTTATCTTTTTCCAGAATTTAAGTGCAAGGTTTTTTGCAGTTATTAAACCGTAGTCAAGGAAGCGACGTTGGAATATCGTTAACTTAGGGCAGCTCTCTGACATTCCTAATATTAGTCATTTTGAATCTGACTCCAATTGAATTTTAAGTGTTTTAGAAATGTTTGTATTTTTTTTACAGGAAACAAAAGAATGGGTCAGGGTAGCTTCTTGGAAGTGACAGAAGTTAACTACTATTATATTACATGTGGTAAAGTACTGCTGTACCTGCAAATCAGAGCATCCACTTGCTTAGCAAAAAATTGCTATAGGTCATTTGTTAATTGAAGTATGTAACAGGCAGAAATTAAATAATATCCTCAAACCTCAGGAAAGTCCGTTTTTAAAAGGACATAGAGACTACAGAGGGAGGTTAAGGGAGCTTGCACAAACTTAGTACACAACTAGACTGTGGGACCCTTTGGGTCCCAAGGGGACAGGTGAGCATGCTGTAGACGGGACGGGGGAGGGGAAAGGATGGGGAGGGGGGGGAGGCAGCGAACCTGCTGGAGCCAGGGGGGGGGGGGGGGGGGGGGGGGGGGGGGGGGGGAGAGGGGGGCAGCTGGAGCCAGGAGACTACCCCCGGTTCTCGCACGGGCTCCAACCACAGCCCATGGCTTGAGGGAGCGAGAAATTAAAATAGAAATAAACTTACCCCCAGTCCCTCGGGTTACCGTCGTAACGGGAAAGAAAGATGGTGGTTTGAAATTCTCCAAAGGCCCCAACTGTGAGGGGTGTCATTTGTGATGCCTGTTAAGTAAAGTGGCAAAAGGGACGGGGCAAGTGGGCAGGGCACATGAGTGGATTCTGGGCATGTGGGTGGGGGCAGGGCAAGTGGAAGCGCTGTTTTGTGTTTTTTTTTAACTTTTAAACATCAATAACATAAAATATACCATCAATATGAACTCGTTTCATTTACAAAACAGGGCAATGATGAGTAAGGTGGGTTAAAATGGTAGCGCACTCCTCTACCGTTTTTGTGCAAGTTTTTTTTAATTTTATTATTATTTTTTTAATATTTTATTTTATTTTATTAGATGTTAATACAGTACAAAACAGTACAGTGGAACCAAATTTTAGGTGCCAACCATGTCATACCGTAATCCATTCTATGTACAACCTCTAGTTTTATGTTTTGAGAAGGAAGTAAGCAAGCCAAGAAAAAGAAATCAATAGAAAGGGGAAAAAGAGGAAAAATAGATGGTAGAGAATAGAAAAACGTGAAGTGTGTATATAAAAAAAATAAAAAGTGGAAAGTAGAAATAGGAGAGAAGGCCCCTTAAAAGAGAAATTTTCAAATCTTTATTCGGAGATGTAGATCTATCCACGGCATGAACTGCAAGTTGAGGTACAAACAAACAAACAAACAAACAAATAGACAAACAAAATGAGAGCTTTAGTAATATACTAGACTAAGTGAGACCCGTTGGGTCCCAGCATCATACGGGAAGGCTGGTCCCCCAACGCAATATTCCACCTCTCCACCAATTCCATTTTTGGTGGCCAGTGGGGGCAGGGGGTGCTTTCTGGAGCGCTACTATGCATGTTGTGGGCTGAAGGGACTGGTTTCCAGAGGGCTAGTATGGACATTGTGGGCCAAATGGATTATTGGGCTGGCAGCTCAGCCACTCAAGCCTGTTGTGCTGGCAGCTCACACATTCACTGCTAGTGGGCTGGCAGTTGACACGGTTATTCCTTTTGAAATTCCGTTTCAAGCAGGGTGCAAGGCCACCAAATTCACGTGCCGTTTCTTACCACTTCAAGCAGGGTGAAGTCCACCAAATTCAAGTGCTGTTTCATACCATTTCGAGCTGGGTGCAAGGCCACTGACGCTGGTGAGTTGTGACCTCTCCTTCCTCCATCTAGCAGAGACTGAGTCACGCCCACACTTCTGGGTTTTATAGTCCCTCCCCCTCCCAACAGAAGGGGTGTGGCCTTCACGGCATGATTGTCAGGAAAGAGAATCTCAACATTTTTAAAACACTAATAACTCTTTTATTTTTCATCGATGGGAAAAATCTTCAGCACTTGATGAGCAGAGGGGGTCTCTGAGTAAGATAGCCAATAATCACAGCAGTACGTGGTAGCATTTTTTCTGAAATCAATATAAAGTGCAAACAGGAAGTGGTTAAGATTAGACTTTTAATTATATACAATGCAACTTTAATTAGGCAAGGCAACTCTAATTAGGCAAGGCAAATTTAATTAGGCATGGCAACTTTAATTAGGCAAGGCAACTTTAATTAGGCAAGGCAACTTTAATTAGGCAACGCAGCTTTAACCCCACCCATTCCTTCTCTCCAGAGCTGCTGCCTGTCCCGTTGCGTCACCCAGAATATTAACGTGTTGAAAGTAATTCAGAGAAGGTTTATGAACATAATACCTGGAGTGGGTGGTTTGTTTTATGAGGAACGTTTGGGCTGAATGGGTTGTATATATCGCAGTTGAGATGAATGGGAGAGGATATGATTGAAATATGCATGAGCACGAGGGGTCTTAACAGGTTAGATGTGGAGGGGATATTTCCTCTTGTGGGAGAATCTAGAACTGAGGGTTGTTTAAAAATAAGGGTCATCCATGTTAGACAGAGTTGAGGCAAAACTTAGACACAAAAAGCTGGACAACAGTGAATCAGACAACATCTCTGGAGAATAGAAATAGGTGATGTTTTGGGTTGAGGCAAAACTTGTTCTCTGAGGGAGTCATGGATCTTTGGAACTCTTTCTCAAAGGGCAGCAGAAGTCAGAGTTTTGGAATATTTTCAAGTCAGAGGCAAACACTTGATCAGCAAAGAGCTGAAAGATTTAACATGGGGTAAAAGGTAATGTGGAGACGAGGTTATAATCAGATCAGCCATGGTCTTATTAAATAATGAAGCAGGGTTGGGGGTCCAAGTATGTTTGCATGTGCGTACACCTAAAACTAAATTTGAACGTTCAAGCATAGCCTATCAACAATGGAGTCAGAATGTCTGTAATGACTGGAACTAATATCATCAAAAGCACTTCAAATTAAGACAATGGTGTGATCTGCATCTTCAAAAGCAATTAAATTCTGAACTTCCTGTGCTTACTTAACAGCAATTAAACTTTGTGACTGTATTACCTATCATCTGTAATTTCACAGACATATGAAATTAAGGAAAAATGACACATCATCATTGTAAACAGGTTTAATTTCACTTTACTGATTAGAAGACCTGTGAAATGAATCAGCATTAACCTTCTGCATGTACTTCCACTAACAGCCCAGATTTCTATAAATTGTCCTATTCTGCAATCAGCCATAAGCCAAAGCCTTGATGCCTGACATTTCCAATTGAGCTAATGAAACAACTACTGCCCTCATAGATGTAAGCTGTTCGCAGTTAGTCTCCCTCACACACACCTCCCCCACTCTGACTGGATTCAATGAATTAAATACTGTGCAACAGTTTAATTAGATGTCTAATGAATCCCTATCACTGTGAACTGATGTGGCATTGAAAAATAAATGCCATTCCTTCTGTAGGCTCATCTGAATCAAATTCCTAGTCTTAGGAGTACAGTGCGCTGGGTAGGTTTAATCTCCCGAGAGCTTAATATTGAAGGGAAAAGGAGAAATTTACAGGGTAGCTGAGATATGAGGTATCAAAAGCGCAAGTCAAGAGCTGGTAAAAAATATGTCAAAGATATAAAGAGAAAATAAAAAGCATCCACAGCATGGAGTGAAAGTCAATGGGAAGGATGGGCGAGAAAAGAGCAGGGAGGATCAGAGACATTGATGGGGAGAAAGCTATAATAAATCCAATAATTTTCCCAATGAATTAGATATCTGTTCAAACACTGTTTCTTGTTACTGAGTGTCCTGGGGGTGCATATATCAGAGCCCCTAGATGAAGATGTAGCAGGAGATTACATATGAACCTTGGGATTTAATTAGTAGCAAAGAGAAATAGAATTGCCAAAGGTTTGTACTCATTAGAATTCAGGCATTTGGCTATGTAAAACCTGTTGAAGATTGCTTGAAGCACAAACAAGTTATAATAAGTTCTGAATAGATCTTTTCTACATCATTTTCTTCCCCCAATTTTCATGATTTCTTATTTTCTTTAGACATCCCCATGGAATATCAATTTCTGAATGAAAGGGTATTTGGGTGACTTATTCCTAGAGCTCTTGCAATGCTTCAGAGGGGTGAGGGAGCTGTTACAGCTGATCAGTTTTCCGATTTTCTCTCCCTTTTTTTTTGATGAAATTCCTTTCTCTCACGCAGCAGATTTACCAAACAGTGCAACGAAAATTGAAAACTCAAAGTGGATAAAGCTGCTGGTTCAGACACAAATCTGCCAACTGAATTCACTAGCACATCAGCTTTTGTGTAGGCTGTTTATTCAGATTGCCTCTGAGGAGAATTATTTTGTATTTTGTTTCATTTTTATTCATTATTGGGAATATTTGCTTGTTTGGATCTCTGTTGGGAAGTATTATTGTTAATGAGAGACAACATTAAGAATAATTAAAATCTGCTTTACTGATCAAATCAGGTTGTCAAATAGGTATAGTGTTGCTGTCTTAATATAAATTTATGATACATCTACGGATTCAAACATTCCAAGCAGCTGAACGAAGAAAAGCAAATCTGTGTTAATTATCATCTAACACATTTGAAAATATATCATGTGAGAAAATAATAATGTAACAAACTAATAATGAACTTGGAAACACGGTTTAGTACTAAAAAAAATGTGGCACCATCGGGAAATCTTAGAGGTAAAATATTGTTCAATAAAACCAACTCGAAATTAAGCTCCATTTATTGCAATCTTGTTCAAAGCAAATAAAATCTCTCAGAATAGCTGGAGTTCCAAAACTGTGATGTAAGCTAAACCAAGGATGTTCTTACCCATTTCTTGGGGCGTATCGGTGCCAGTAGAGGATTGGGTTGATGGGACGAATGGCCTAATTCTACTCCTATAACTTGTGAACTTTGAAGATCTTACTGCAGGAGGGTGTTCCAAAGGAATGGGGTTTCCTTTGTGTATTATGTCAGCCTGTTGTCAAAAAAAAGGATGCAAGCTGGATCATTAGATATGATGAAGATTTTTTTTATTTAGCAGCTAGAAAGGATATTATGGAAAATTAATATTTACTGCCATTTCACACACTCAGGCCACTCAAAGCACCTTGGGATCAATGAAATAACACTGGTTTTAATTCTCCATAAGGTGAGAGCACTTGGTGAATCTGTAGAACTCATTGGATGGCCAAGTCAATGGATATTTTTTAGGGCAATGATAAATGGATTCTTGATTAGTATGGGTGTCAGGGGCTCTGGGGAGAAGGCAGGAGAATGGGGTTTAGAGGGGGAGATAGATTAGCCACAATTGAATGTGGACTTGATGGGCCAAATGGCCTAATGCTGTTCATATCACTCATGAACATTAACTTAGGAGGAAGAGTATTTAAGCCAGTTTTGCTGAGTTCTTCAGCTATTTTAAGGGACACTGAAACATTTAACATAGAAAGGCTAGAGAGTCAGGTTAGGCACAGGTTCACTTGCACCTCCTCCAACCTCATCTACTATATCCGTTGTTCAAGATGTGGACTCTTATACATCGGGAAGACCAAATGTAGACTGGGCGATCATGTCGCTGAACACCTTCGCTCAGTCAGCTTGGACCTACCTGATTTCCCGGTTGCAAAACTCTTTAATTCCTCATCTATTCCCAGTGACCTTTCTGTCCAAGGCCTCCTCCATTATCACAATGAGACTAAATGCAAATTGGAGGAACAGCATCTCATATTTAGCTTGGGCAGGTTACAACCCAGTGGTATGCATATTGATTTCTCTAATTTCAAGTAACCCCTGCATTCCCTCTCTCTCCATCCCTCTCCCACCCAATTCACACCAGCTTCTCATTCTCACCCAGCAAACAGCAAACAATGGCCTGCTTTCTTTATCATCGTTACATTTTTTGCACATCATTCATTCATTTGTTCTATATCCCTCTAAATTACAGTCTATATCTCTCCTTTCCCTTTGCCTTGACTCTAGACTGAGAAAGGTCTCAACCCGAAACTTCACCCATTCCTTCTCTCCAGAGATGCTGCCTGTCACACTGAGTTACTCCCACATTTTATGTCTATCTTCGGAGAGTTATGCCCCTGTCCTACTTAGGAACCTGAACGGAAACCTCTGGAGACTTTGCGCCCCACCCAAGGTTTCCGTGCGGTTCCCGGGGGTTGCAGGTGGTTGCCGGAGGTTGCAGGTAGTGGAAGCAGGTAGGGAGACTGACAAAAACCTCCGGGAACCGCATGGAAACCTTGGGTGGGGCACAAAGTCTCCAGAGGTTTCCGTTCAGGTTTCCTAAGTGGGACAGGGGCATTACACTGATGACTTAGTTGACATCCCTCCCCTAAAGCAATGTGAAGTAAAAATTGGCTGCTGCATTTGCGTTCACTCTAACATTGGCCATGAGAGGACATGAAGTGGAGGTCCATTCTCTTTTGCTGTCCACCAAGTCATTGGCGTAACTCTCCAGCCTTTCTATGTTAAGTGATTCAGGATCTTATATTATGTGAGGTGATTCAGGATCTTAAGTGATTCAGGATCTCCGACTGATAAACCCGAGTAGGAAGTTGGGGTTTCTCTACAACAACTCATCTGAAGGGCAGTGCTTCACTCCTTCAGCACGGCTCTGAGGCACCCATCTAGATGGTGTATTGTAGTTCTGAAATGGGACTTAAATACACAGTTTTCTGATGAAGAAGTAGAGGTGCTTCCTATACTGATATTTCCAGGTGACACATGAAACTGCAGATGCTGGAATCTTGAGAAAAGAAAAAAGTGCTGGAGGAACACAGTGGGCCAGGCAGCATATGTGGAGGGAAATGAACAGGCGACGTTTCTGCAGAAGTCACGTTCACAAGTTATAGGAGCAGAATTAGGCCATTTGGCCTATCAAGTCTACTCCACCTTCAATCATGGCTAATCTCTGACTCCTAATCCCATTTTCCTGCCTTCTCCCCATAACCCTTAACACCCGTTCCAATCAACAATTTCTCTATCTCTGCCTTAAAAATATCCATTGACTTGGCTTCCTCAACCCTCTGAAAATGGGTCATGAACTGAAAAGTTATTCGCCCATCCCTGCACAAATGCTGCCTGACCCACTGAGATTCTTCAGCATTTTATTTGTTTTTTTCCATGTTATGTCCTGGTATCAGAAATAGGTAGAAAAGATTGATTCCCTAAATTCAGGAGGCAAAAATGGATTTAAATCACAATTACTTCTGTAAATCACATATGAATTAGAATTTGCAGAAAAATAGCCATCTTTAGCAGTTAACTTGTTCCAAGTTTTTTTTTTTGCAACAACGAACAGCAGTGAAGGGCAGATGATGGTTAACCACTGACCCAGATTTTCCACTTGTAATGCCAGCTAAACCGTAAGTGATTGCTGCCCTTACACTGTGAATGTGACAACCAGCGCTCGTACATTTCAATTCAGAAATCCAGACACCACTGTTACTTACCTGTTCCACCTGGTACACTAGTAAAGCCACGCAGAGGGAAATCTTTTTGAAATCAGCAATATACCAAGAATTTCAACTTCTTAAATGTTTTCTCCTTGTAAACCCCCCCAGAGATATTAAAGCATTAAATATTAAATAAGGCGTCACTGAGCTTTCACAACAAACTAAACCATAAATAAGAGCGAACAACTCTGACTGATAAATTAATTTCATGGAAACATAAGGAATTGCAGATGCTGGAATCTTGAGCAAAATACAAAGTGCTGCAGGAACTCAACGGGTCAGGTGGTTTCTGTGAGGGGAAATGGACAGATAACATTTCAGTTTGGACCTTTTGACAGACTGAGTGTAGTGGGGTGGGGTGGGGGAGTCGGAAAATAGAGTTGGGGCGCGAGAAACCCTTCCAAGTGATAGGTGGATACAGCTGAGATGGGTGGAATAATGAACAATGGCTGGAGGTGAAAAGGAGTCAAAAGGCTATCAAATATGGAGAGATGAGGAGTGAAATGTAAAGGTTGATGGAGGGGTATAGGGAGGAGGGGAGAGAAGGGGGGGAATAAAAGGAAAATAAGGTAATGGAGATGAGAGAGTAGTGTATAGAGGGGAAAGAAGCAAATGACTCATAAGGTCATGTGATAGTAGAATTAGGCATTTGGCCCATCAAGTCTACTCCGCCATTCTCTCCCTCCGAACCCCATTCTCATGCCTTCTCCCTATAACCTCTGACACCTGTACTAATCAAGAATCAATCTCTCTCAAATACTATATTTTATTCACTTATCATATTTCAATTTCTACCTTATTTTAATTAGTGCCAGAAAGTGGCAACATTTTATGTGTGAATCCATGTCGTCATCAACAGATCTGCTGTAGAGATGGTTGACAGCTTCAGGTTCCTAGGCACCCACATCACCAGCAGCCTAACCTGGTCCCTTCACCATGATGCAGTGATCAAGAAAGCATATTAGCATCTTTACTTTTTTAAGCATTTAAGAAGATTTGGTACATCCATGAGAATTTCACTGTACCTTAATTGGTTAAGTGGCAATACATGTGAACTTGAACTTGAACCTCTACTGACGCACTATGGAAAGTATTCAAATAAAATGCATGTCAGCCAGGTATGGTCATGAGCAGATATGCTCTGCTGATATGCTCTGCTGATATGGTCATGAGCAGATATGCTCTGCTCATGACCACCTGGACCTACAGAGAGTCCATCATAGGCTAGTCACTTTCTTTTCCCCAGTCCATCGTTACAGTGCATTGAATCAGGAAAGCTGGAAGGATTGTCAAGGATGCTTGTCACCCTGGCCATTTCCTTTTCTCACTTCTACCTTCTTGGAACAGACACAAGAGTTTGAACGTTCAGACATGCAGGACTTCCCCATGACTATCTGACACCTGAAATTGTCACTTCTTTTACACCCCCTTCCCAGAAGTGCTGCCCTGCACACTCGTTCTTAATTCTACTTCATTCACTTATTACAATTTATTATTTTGCACTACTTCTGATTGCACCACAATCTTGCATTGTTCTGTTGTTTTGCACTCAATATATTTATTGTAGTATTTATCATTACCATAGGCATTCTCTTTACTTTGGGAGTTTCACAAGGAATTTCATTTATACAGGTTGAGGAAAATACAGACCATTCCCCGATCATGTGCTAGTAAAAGGAAGTAATGCTGAACCCAAATTATCAAGAACTATTTTTGTTTCAACACATTGGTTCAACAATGGGGATAATGCTCACAATAATAGAATTATTTTTGTTCAGTGAATATATATGTGTTCAATTATGTTCAGTTCTGGGCACCATGTTATAGGAAAGATATTGTCAAGCTTGAAAGGGCTCAGAGAAGATTTACAAGATATTGCCAGGACTAGAGGGTCTGAGCTATAGGGAGAGGTTGAGTACGCTTGGAGCACATGTGGATGAGGGGTGATCTTATAGAGGTGTATAAAATCATGAGAGGAATAGATTATGTAGATGCAGAGAATCTCTTGCCAGAATAGGGGAATCGAGGACCAGAGAACATAAGTTCAAGGTGAAGGGCAAAAGATTTAATAGGAATCTGAGGGGTAACTTTTTCACACAAATGGTGGTGGGTGTATGGAACAAGCTGCCAGAGGTGGTAGTTGAAGCTAGGACTATCCCAATGTTTAAGAAACAGTTAGACAGGTAAATGGATAGGACCAGTTTGGAGGGATATGGACCGAGCGCAGGCAGGTGGGACCAGTGCTGCTGGGACATATTGGCCAGTGTGGGCAAATTGGGCCAAAGGGGCTGTTTCTATGCTGTATGACTCCATGACTCGATATAACATTGAGAGAACAACAATCTCCAGTCTTCATTGTAAGCTGCACTATCACCCAGAATTATAGGCTCAGGCACATAGGCCTTCCCTTCAGAACACCTTCCTCCATCTGAAGAAAAGTGCTCTGTGAAATCTACAATTTTTAAAGGAGTAATCAGAAAAATGAAATGGTGCAAAGATTAATTATGTAATTTGGCCTTTTTCTGTTCAATTATTGGGCATGTGTGAGATTTTAAAGTGATTCATTGGGCTATAGATCTAGTAGACAGTAGATAGTTATGTCCTAGTCTTGAGCAATAATAAGACATGGTTAAAATAATTTAGTGTGTATGTGGAATACATCATTGCTTAAATCTTTGCCATGCAACTGATAAAACTAAATTGGAGAACTCCTTCAGAATGATATATATCCACTAATTAATGAAACAGGTTTGTATAAGTGTTCTGGTTTTATTAAATATTATGATCCAGTTGAATTGCACATCCATAATGGAAAGGCTGTTGTTATGATAAATGGTTAGCAGTTGGGGTACTCAGTGCCATTGTCCACTTGCCAAGAATAATCCTGAGACAAGATGAAAATATTTTGGATTTTTTCTTTGTAATTTACCCAAGGCACACAGTAACTGAGCATTTGCTGAGGGATTGGAAAATTCCCGTGTTCTGCTGATGATCTACTGTCTATTGAAATTAGACACCAGAATTACTGTAATTTCTGAACCTTGCTCATTGTGGAAAAGTGTTTCAGTGATAAAATGTACAATCTATCAATTGATTCAAAGCTCACCATCTCCCACCAGCAAAATTCATAGATCCGATAATCTTAGTTGTGGAGTAAATTTATTGACTGTACCCTAGCTTCCCATTTCTTTGATCTACAGGCCTAATCTTGTTTTGCAACATTACGCTCATGATTACTGTCATTACTCAACTTTACTGACAAATGTTGATTCTCTATCCACTTATTAACCTGTATTCTCATTTCAAATGTATCTCAAAATCCGTCTACCCAATCCTGAGAATTCTCTGAAGGACACATTGTGCTGGAGTACATAACTCAGCTGACGAAGCAGCATGTCCGAGTTAAGTTGAGTTGAGTTTAGTTTATTGTTACATGTACCAAGATACAGTGAAAAGCTTTTGTTGCGTGCTAACCATGTCAGCAGAAAGACAATACGTGATTACAATCGAGCCATTCACAGTGTACAGATATGTGATGAAAGGGAATAACATGAATAACGTTTAGTGCAAGTTAAAGTCAGTAAAATCCGATCAAAGATAGCCCGAGGGTCTCCTCAGATTGGGTTGAGGCACTTCAGACTACAGAATGAAGATGGGTCTTGACCCAAAACATCACCTGTCCATTTTCTCCAGAGCTACTGCCTGACCTGCGGAGTTACTCCAGCATTTTGTGCCTTTTTGTGTATTAACCAGCACCTGCAGTTCTTGTTTCTACATCCTGAGAATTCTTTGATACCTCTGATTTTGGGTGTATGTTTCCACACCATCATCTTATTGTTATGATACTCCTGTTTGGAACTTTCCATATAAATTAATTAGCCTCTCCACTTTTTATTTAATCTTATAACAAATGCCTCTCAACTTACACATATTTGGGCAGTTTTCAATGCCCCAACTTTCCTGACATGGCTCCAATATCTGTATCTACTATTTTTAAACCCTATGTAAAGGACTTTGGGGACATAATTAAAAATTAAAAGTATTAACACATGTATGGTATGATGGTAAGCACTTATCTGTCAGTCTCAGGTGTTTCATGCGATGGGTTATCTAATTTTAAGCATCAAAATATGTTAAATATGTTAAATTCATAAAACAACTAATTCTAATGAATCACTGTTAATCACTGTATCGATAATACCAAATAAAAAACACTTTTAATGTTCAGTTGTTCAGGGAAATTCTTTCTGCATTTTTCATTTTACTCCTATTCACATTTTAATGCATTTCAAGCATTATTTTGGTGAACTTTGTACCTTAGTCGGCCTTTAGTTTAGAATAAGTCAAGTCTGTGCATCAAAAAGATTGGAAAATGTCTAATTGCAGTTTTATTTGTTTGCTTAATAATTTGCCAGTTATGAATAGTGATTAATGGTTATGAAACATGCCTTAGGTCAATTTCTATTAACTGTGGTGATGGCATATCATAAAAAGCAGAACTGCAAAAAATATTTTCAGTGCTTAAATGTTAAATTTGGTCTGACTGAGAATCGTTGAGGACATTTGGATCAATTTTAATAATGATTGATTGTAAGCCAATACACTGCAATTTTACACTCAAAGCACAAATACAAACACACCACATGCACTCCAAAAATAAATAAAGGGTGAAACAGTGGATGCTTGTTTTGTTTTACATCTTTGTACACAATACATAAAAAGCAAAAGCCATCTTAAGCTAACTGAAAATACTCCACGGGTATAAAGTTCCGACCACAGACAATAATTGAAGTTTCACTTTTCATCAGCAAGGTGTAACTTTAAAAGAAATAATTGTTGTTCAGAACACAACAGATAAAGTTAATGTGAAAAATGTAAAACTATATGTTAGGAAAAACTACAGCATATTCAATATTCCTGTTTCTTAAACTGCTCATGTTGGAGATGAACAGCAACAAGCTAATAATTGTCTTGTCACCGATGCTATCCCTTGCTATTAATTGCAGACATAGATGATGTGTAGTCCATCCAAATTCATACTATGTACATTTAATTCATTCGTAGCCAATATCCAACAAAGGCACCACTTCAAAAGTCAATGTGGTTTTACAAAATATTTTGTGGGTGTTAATTATTAAGGTGTGCTTTAAGAGTAGCAAGTGACTGTAAATCTAAATGAACACAGTATCTTTCTTTCTTCCAAATTATAATTATAATGAATCAAAGCAAACATGAAAGAAATTACTGAAATTGGCAACTTATTTGGACATTGCATAAATGTATACTGAATATTTTAACGTAAAATATATGTGGGGAAGAATACTAACAAGCAAGTCGTATATAAGGAATACTTTTGGTCAGGTGAACTTTTGGAAAATCACTTTCAAATGGGACAGCATGTTATATTTCCTAAACTGCTAGCACTCTGTCTTAGTTACGTGACTATATCAAGCTGCTAGGCCTCTTCTTCGACGACTTCTTCTTGCGTATGGTGTGCACAACCCAAAGTTGTAGACACCAAAACACTACATCCATTTGTTTGTGCACGTCGAGTTGATTGCATTAGTCACAACAGGGTGGACCACGTGAAGGTTGCAATCTCCCACCCCGCTGGTGGACTGAAATCACGTAAAAAACATTAAAGAAGCTGCTGTCACTTTCAGATACCATGTGAAATAACTCATGCCTGGTTCATTTGGCTGATTTTCAGTGGTAGCCAGCACATGTGAATGGAGGAAACCGGTTAAAAATGAATGATTTGGATTTTAAAAAAATTGAAATCAGTGTTCGTTTAATCCAATTTAAATGACAGTAATTCTCCAAGCAGTGGAAAAATACTACTATTATCGCCATTACTTAATGACAAAGGTGACATTTTATTTTGTAGTCCTGCAAAGCAGCAAAATGACACAGAAAGTCAGGGGTATCATCCACTGTTATCATATACTTGTTAAAAGTCTGATCTTGTATGTGTGTTTTTATGCTTTATTTCTCGATATATTACCGATTAAAAGTAAGTAAGGTTTAAAAACATCAAAAGACTTTGAATTTAAAACGACCAGCTTTCAATTATGACATAACAATGGCTCGGCTCACAGTGATCAGCTTCACTGAAGATTTCATCCTGTATGACCCATTATTTGTGATTAAAATATAAAAAATGCCAACTTTCACAAGATTTTTACATATTCTGATTCACATTTTCCCCTCTAGGCAGAATCTCCTTCACTGAACATTTTATGCTATATTTCTTGACTTATTACTGATTCAAGTTTAAAAAAAATCAAGATACTTTGAATTAGAAATGACCAGCTTCAACTGATGATGTCACAATGGCTCAGCTAGCAGTGATCAGTGATCACTTACATTCGGGAGCGGCTTGAATTGGAGGACCACGGCTCCTGTGGGGGCTACAGGTAGGGAACGGTTGCGTTGGGGGAGCTGTACTTGGTCTAGTTCCCTATAAATCCCTGAAGCATGACATATCACAATGCCACAGAAGCAAGGTGTGCTGCTGAGGTTCAGGAGAGCTCCTGAGGTGGGACCCTTGCACCCTCTCTACCATAATCCATGGGACATTGACAGAATAGTGAGATATTGCCCCACTCTTATAGTTGAGATCAATGTAACACCTAGCATAACCAGACTGAAGATGAGAATTTCAACTTTGGGATGTGAGATCAAGTCCAGCATAGAATAAGTAGGAAGGAACTGCAGATGCTGGTTTACACCGAAGATAGACACAAAATACTGGAGTAGCTCAGCGGGACAGGCAGCATCTCTGGAGAGAAGTAATGGGTGACGTTTCGGGTCGAGACCCTTCTTCAAAACTGTTAAGTCTGAAGAAGGGTCTCAACCCGAAACGTCACCTACTCCTTTTCTCCATAGATGGTGCCTGACCCGCTAAATTACTCCAGCATTTTGTGTCTATTTTCAGCTTACAGTAATGTGAATGCGGTTTCCCCATGTTCTCTGCATGGAGGCTACCAGATGCTATATCAAATTTAACATCATTTATTCTGACAGACTTTGATCACACTGATACCGGCTAAAGTTCTTGTGTAAAGTTGGAACAAAGGTATATAGTTAGACCAGAAGGAGCTGGTCTCAAAATGTTTGATGCCATTAACTCGGTTTCCAAGTTTGTACGTTTGACCCACTGTTATTAACATCCATAACCCTGATGAGCACAAAAAAAGTAATAAGAGTAAAACTAGGCCACTATCTCATCATTTAAATGTCAATAACAAGATTCATGTTCTTCTTATGAAGAAAACATTGTTACACAATATTCTCATGCTGTTAGCAAACTGTGCATGGAGCCCATATATTTGTATGAGAATCCTATCAAATAAATATGTTGTGTATGACACATCAAAATAAGTAGATGTCGATTATGACAATAAAACACCCAAAGGAAATAAATATCAGACACCTCAATATCCAAAACGTCAGAAGACAATTGTCAGAGAATTGGTCAAACTAGTACATTGCATCTTTTGATACATGCTGCCCATTATGATCTTTATGAAGTGTTCTATTGGGGTCTTACTCTTCAAATACGAGTTGGAAGACCCTTTTCTTTTATTAGTTACTAAGCTCCTTATATTTGTTCCATATTGCAGCTGGGTAAAAGTCTAAGCTTTATTGTCTTCTGTTATTGAAAATCCAGATTTCCTCAGCCTACTCCCTAAGGTCAAGCTTTGTCTGAGAACACATTCTCATTTCAGAATGTACTGAGGCTGTCTAGAGAGGGGGAAAGATTATGACTGTAATACACTTAAATCCAATTTATTTGCTTGACTACAAACTTGACCCTTACACAAATTCTTCTGTGTCTGTATTTAATTCCTTTATAGCGCTAAGAGTTAATGTTAATGACACTGCAGATAATACAAGTAGATCAAATATATAGCAGTTCTTGTCTGTGTACAGGATTCATGACATTAACTAAATTGTACTAGTAAACTGATATTTGGTGTTGAGTGAATAATGGCCAACAAAATGAACTAAATATGTCTCACCCGCATGCTTCTCCAGCCAAATACTATTGGAATAAAATGCACTAACCGCGACAAAGACTAATGAAAAAATACCCAGGAATGGAGTTATTTTTAAACTTTACTACAGGAAAGCTTTAAGCCATCTGGAAAAATCTTCCTTCATAACAAAATTCAGGGCTTTTATGAATAGCTACATTTATTGAAAGAAATGAAAGCATTTTTTTTTTACTTAATATATTCTTTAATTAATTGCGCTATAGCATACATTAGGTGTTCTTGAACATAGAAAATATTATTTTCTACTTTGTTAACTATTCTGCAAAATGTATGGAGAATATTCTTAAGAATTGTTTAGCATATTGTTAAACTTCATTTATTTAACAATAATGAATCAATTCAGTAAAATTGATTGCAACTTCTGCTTGACACAAAGAGGCAGCCTCCAAACATGTTAATTTGTCGCTAACAAATTAATAAAATATTTGTGTAAAATTGTAATATACAGATGTTGAGAGAGAAGAGTTCAATCTCTCTCTCCCTCTCCCTCCCCCCTAAAACTCTGATCTTGTTATCTTCCAGTATGGCGGTCTTTCTTTTTGTGCAAAAACAATTCACGATAGCGCTACGATCTTTCACCAGTCCACTCACCGTTCTCCTGTCCTGCGAGTGCGCCAAGTTTTGTTCCGATCGGTTGAATGTCGTAAAAGTTAGACAAGTTTAAAAATCTTAAAAATCGCGCGTGCGCAGATCAATCTCTTCTCCTGCCAGTTGGCGCTGCATGGATTGGTCTCTTCCCCCGTCACGCCCCAGGACGGTCCGCCCCGTCCTGCGCCATCGGGACTTTACTGGAGCCGAGGATGGCCGGCAGAGGTTTCCAACTGAAATTTCAGAGGGACCCAAAGCAGCCTAGCCTCGCCCCAAGCAGCCCCACCATGCCCCAAGCAGCAGTCCCGTCCCAAGCAGCAGCCCCATCACAAGAAGCAGCCCAACGTTGGAGACCCGACCCAGACCAGCCCACCCCAGCCCAGCCAGGAGTCAGAGACCCAGCCCAGCCCAGCGTGGGAGACCCAGCCCAGCCAGGAGTCGGAGATGTCGCCGATGTTGCCAAACGGAAAGTTGAATCTCTGATTCCGGCGGAGGAGAATGATCAGCGACCGCTGTGAGTTCACATCACACCACCAATTCCAGGCACTATCTATGTATCCATGTATCTATGAATTCCACAGAATCACCACCTCTGACCGAAGAAATTTCTCCACATCTATATAATTAAAACTCAAATATTGACCACTTCCTGTTTGCACTGCATATTGATTTTAGAAAAAAAATGCTACCACTTACAGCTGTGATTTTTGGCCATCTTACTCAGAGTCCTCCTCCGCTGCACAGGACAATAGGATTTTTCCCATCGATGAAAAATAAAAGACTTATTAATGTTTAAAAAATGTTGAGATTCTCTCTCCTATCAATCACGGCATGAAGGCCACGCCCCTTCCTGTGGGAGGGGGAGGGACTATGAAATCCTGAAGTGTGGACGTGGCTCAGTTTCTGCAAGATGGGGGGTGTGAGAGGTCATGGCTCTCAGTCTGAGCTGTGAATAACACTGAACAAATACAATACAATACCGTTTATTTGTCATTTGAACCTCACATGTTCAAACGAAATTTGGTTTCTGCAGTCATACAAGAAAAGAACCAAGACACACACCAACACAATTTACACAAACAACCATCACAGTGAATCTCCTCTTCACTGTGGTGGAAGGCATGTCTACTAAACTGTGAGTGGTTTTACTGACCTGTGAGTGCCCTTAAAGTGGTTTGAAAATGTGGTTTGAAAATGCAAAAGTGGCTAGTTCAGAAATGCAAAAGTTTTGGATATGCAAAAGAGGCTGGTTCGGATATGCAAAAGATTAAAAGTCTAAGCTTGACCACTTCCTGTTTGCGCTCTATATTGATTTTAGAAAAAACGCCAGCATGCATGGCTGTGATCTTTGGCCATCTCACTCAGAGTCCCCCTCCGCTCATCAGGCACCGAGGATTTTTCCCATCGATGAAAAGTAAAAGAGTTATTAGTGTTTAAAAAATGTTGAGATACTTTCTTCTGTCAATCAGGCCATGAAGGCCACGGCCCTTCCAGTGGGAGGGGGGAGGGGCTATAAACCCAGAAGTGTGGGTGTGGCTCAGTCTCTGCAAGATGGGAGAGGGCGATGTCACGACTCTCTGCACACTGAATGTCAACTGAACTGTGAGTGTGGTTTCTAAGTGGTTTTTATGGTGGTTTCATCCTGCTTGAAATGGAGTGAAACTGCACTTGAATTTGGTGGTCTTGCACCCTTCTTGAAATGGTATAAAACTGCACTTGAATTTGGTGACCTTACACCCTGTTTGAAGTGATACGAAACGGCATTTGAATTTGGTGGCCTTGCATTTCGTTGCATTTCGTTGTCTCTGTACTGAACACTGACAATGACAATTAAAATTGAATCTGAATCTGAATCTGAATCTGCACCCTGCTTGAAATGGCATGAAACTGCACTTGAATTTGGTGGCCTTGCACCCTGCTTGAATTGGCATGAAACTGCACTTGAATTCGGTAGCCTTTCATCCTGCTTGAAGTGGCACAAGCTGCACTTGAATTCGGAGGCCTTGCACACTGCTTGAAGTGGCAGGAAACTGCATCTGGTGGCCTTGCACTCTGTTTGAAATGGGAGGAAACTGCATCTGGTGGCCTTGCACCCTAGCCGTGAGTCAACTGCCAGCCCACCAGCCGCGAGTGAGCTGCCAGCCCACCAGGCTTGAGTGACTGAGCTGCCAGCCCAAGAATCCATTCGGCCCACAATGTCCATACTACCCCTCTGGAAACCAGTCCCTTCAGCCTACATCACCCATAGCGTTCCAGAAACCCCCCCACTGGTCACCAATATTGTAATTGGCAGAGAGGTGGAATATTGTGTTGGGGACCAGCCCTCCCGTGTGAACATGGGACCCAACAGGTCCCACTTAGTCTAGTCTCCTTTCTAAAAGTACATCCTTTTATTTTGAGGCGTTGTCCTTTGTTCCTTGACTCTCTAGTGAGTCTCTCTAGTGGAAACATTCTTTCCACATGCACTGTATCCAGGCCTTTCACTATACGGTAAGTGTCAATGAGGTCCTCCCTCATCCTTCTAAACTCTTTTTACATGTTAAAACTCCATGTTTTCAGATGTTTTAAGGACCTTTCACGACTTAATTCAAAACCTCTGCAAAGTTTATTGGATCTTAAAAAAAATAAAAAAATAAATCAAGATTGGTAATCTACGAGCTCTTACGACCTACCATGACTATGATCACAAAATCCTATGAACTCCTACGAGTATGTCTACGAATTCCCACAACTATTTTGATTCCTATCCTTACAAGTAAAAAGTTGCAATTTCTTTCATCCAGACCATTTTTTACTTGTGAAGAATTTTTTTGGGGCTGGAAAAAACGTCCTGACTTACCCGATGCCACAATTACCTACGGCTAGCGTAACAAGCCGCTACGATATATCTACGAACTCCTACGATCCCCTACGGACTCGTTACGAACATTCTGCAAGTTTGAATCAAGGGGAAAACTCGGAAGAATTTGTGAATTACCTCATGAAAGTGGGATAGGCCCTTTAGACTCTGATTTATTTACAATGTTAAACTTGATATCTCAGACTACATTTACAACATATCTGTAATGCAGATAGGAGGAAGTTACACAGTGGATTCTCAATCAATTTCACTCAACTTGATAAGGGCATTTAGCTTTAGATTTGCCTTAACTAGAAACTAGATCACATAGATTCTTTATATTAAAAAAAGAATGATCGGTTTTCAATTTTACTCTGTGTAGATTCCTGGGTGAAAACGTGCATACAACTTCAGGAGTAAACTTAATCTGCTTCTGCCATCAAGTGTGCATCAAATTGTATAAGGCCCATTTCCCAACACTGAGGCTGCTTCAAATTGCATTGGATTCATTTCTACCGGTACCATTATATATTGTACCTTAAATTTCCACTCTGACTGTCATAGAGCAGTTGCACTTCAAATATAGTTGCATTTCTCATGATTTACTCTATTGACATGGGAGACCTAGCTGGGCATCTTCACAACAGACTGCCACATAGTGCAACAATCAACAATTATCACCACCATTAAGTTACTCATTTAATGATTGCTTCTGTAATGGCCAAACTTTTTCACCCAGAGAGTTGTGAACCTGTGGAATTCTCTGCCACAGAAAGCAGTGGAGGCCAATTCACTGGATGTATTCAAGAGAAGGTTGGATTTAGATCTTAGAGCTAAATGAATCAAGGGATATGGGGGAAAAAGCAGGAACGGGGTAATAATTCTGAATGCCATGATCATATTGAATGGCGGAGCTTGCTCGAAGGGCCAAATGACCTGCTCCTGCACCTATTTTCTATGTTTGTTTATCCTATTTCGTGATTTTTCTTTATTGACTATCCCACTTGGCATTTGCATTAATTTGAACTGATTTATTAGTACACAAAACAACTTGAAATCCTATTCCCAGGCAATGCTGATCGGATCTACACATGCGAGCTGCAACAAAATTATTCTCTAATTATGCCCTACATATATGAGCTCTTTCAGCCATACTATCCTCGGGGATAACATAGCAAAGATAAGCAGAAAGCCAGAGGATTGGGAAATGTTTAAAGAACAACAGAAGGTAACTAAAAAGGCAATACGGGGAGAAAAGATGAAGTACGAAGGTAAGCTAGCCAAGAATATAAAGGAGGATAGTAAAAGCTTCTTTAGGTATGTGAAAAGGAAAAGATTAGTTAAGACAAATGTGGCTCCCTTGAAGACAGAAACAGGTGAATTTATTATGGGGAACAAGGAAATGGCAGACGTGTTGAACAGGAACTTTGGTTCTGTCTCCACTAAGGAAGACACAAATAATCTCCCAGATATACTAGGGGACAGAGGATCTAGGGTGACGGAGGAACTGAAGGAAATTCACATGAGTCAGGAAATGGTGCTGGGTTGACTGATGGGACAGAAGGCTGGTAAATCCCCAGGGCCTGGTGGTCTGCATCCCAGGGTACTCAAGGAGGTGGCTCTAGAAATAGTGGAAATCATTTTCCAATGTTCTATAGATTCTGGATCAGTTCCTGTGGATTGGAAGGTGGCTAATGTCATCCCACTTTTTAAGAAAGGAGGGAGAGAGAAAGCAGGGAATTATACACCAGTTTGCCTGACATTGGTGGTGGGGAAGATGCTGGAGTCAATTATTAAAGATAAAATATCGGCTCATTTGGATATCAGTAACAGGATCGGTCCGAGTCAGTATGGATTTACAAAGGGGTAATCTTGCTCGACTAATCTTCTGGAATTTTTCGAGGATGCAACAAGTAAAATGGAAAAGGGAGAGCCAGTGGATGTAGTGTATCTGGACTTTCAGAATGCCTTTGATAAGGTCCCATACAGGAGATTAGTGGGCAAAATTAGAACACATGGTATTGGGGGTAGGGTATTGACATGGATAGAAGACATTGGTTGGCAGACAGGAAACAAATAGTAGGAATTAACGGTTTCATTTCAGAGTGGCAGGCAGTGACTAGTGAGGTGCCGCAAGGCTCGATGCTGGGACCGCAGCTATTCACAATATATACTGATGATTTAGATGTCATTAACAAATTTACAGATTACACAAATCTGGGTGGCAGTGTGAACTGTGAAGAGAATGCTATGAGGATGCAGGGTGACTTGGATAGGTCGGGTGAGTGGGCAGATGCATGGCAGATGCAGTATAATGTGGATAAATGTGAGGTTACCCACTTTGGTGGCAAGAACAAGAAGGCAGATTATTAACTGAATGGTATCAGATTAGGAAAAGAGGAAGTGCAACGAGACCTGGGTGTCCTTGTACATCAGTCACTGAAAGTAAGCATGCAGGTACAGCAGGAAGTGAAGAAAGCTAATGGCACATCAGCCTTCATAACAAGAGGATTTGAATATAAGAGTAAAGAGGTCCTTCTGCAGTTGTACAGGGCCCTGGTGAGACCACACTTGGAGCATTCTGTGCAGGATTGGTCTCCTAACGCGAGGAAGGGCATTCTTGCTATTGAGGGAATACAGTGTAGGTTCACAAGGTTAATTCCCGGGATGGCAGGACTGTCATATGATGAAAGAATCGTACAACTAGGCTTGTATGCACTGGAATTTAAAAGGGTGAGAGGGGATCTTATAGAAACATATAAAACTATTAAGCGATTGGACATGCTAGATGCGGGAAACATGCTCCCGATGTTGATAATGTCCAGAACCTGGGGCCACTGTTTACGAAAAATGGGTAGGCCATTTACAACTGAGATGAGGAAAAACTTTTTCACCCAGAGAGTTGGGAATTTGTGGAATTCTCTGCCACAGAAAGCAGTGGAGGCCGACTCACTGGATGCTTTCAAAAGAAAGTTGGATAGAGTTGCGAGGGCCAGCAGAATCAAGGGATATGGGGAGAAAGCAGGAATGGGGTACTGATTGCGGATGATCAGCCATGATCACCTTAAATGGAACTCCTGCACCTATTTTCCATGTATCTATTTTATGTATCTATGGATGTCTGTGGTCCTCCAATTGTGGCTTCTTCTGGATCTCCGATTTCTGTTCCTCCACCATGAAGAACAATAACTTCAGCCAGCAATGCATTATACTCTGGACTTCCCTCCCTAGACTTTCTGCTTCTCTCCCTACCTTTAATACTTTCTTTGAAGCATGGTTTATTAAGCAACCATTTGGTCATCAATACCCATCTGTGAATTGTCAAATTTTATTTAAAAATTGTTCCATCAAGTACTTTGCTATATCCATATATAAAATATTAACTTTGCTTCTCTCTCTACAGATGCTGCCCAACAGTGTTTAGTTTAGATTAGAAATACCGTGCCAAAACAGGCACTTCAGCCCACTGTGTCCTTGTTGACCAGCGATCGCATGTACGCTAACATTATTCTACACATTAGGGACAAGTTACATATTTTACCAAAGCCAATTAACCTACATACCCGTACGTCTTTGGAGTGTGGGAGGAAACCAGAGTATCCGCGGGAAACCCGCAGTCATGGGTAGAACATGCAAACTCAGTAGACAGCAGCCATAGTCAGGATCAAACCCGGGACTCTGGCGCTATAAGGCAGCAACTCTACCGCTGCACCAGCGTGCAGCCCCATGTATTTTCACCATTTTCTGATTTTGTTATGCTTTTGATCACAGGATTTCATGTTGTTCTATTATCCTCACATCAAACAAGTGGCAGGCACAAAGAATGGACCTAGGGCCTTCTGCATATATGTGGCTCAGAATACCAAGATTTATTTGACTTTCTATTAATATGTTCCAGAGGTGCTCTTCTTCTTCTTGCGTATGGCATGTAGGACAACTTGTTCGATTTGATCTTATTTGATTGTGCACGCCAGGTTGATTGCATTCGTTGAAACAGGGCGGACCACATGAAGGTTGCAATCTCGCACCCCAAAGGTGCTCTACTTATAATGGACAAATTTCCCAGCAAGTCCTCCCATTGATGGAAGGAGCAGCGACTTCAAACTCAGCCATGGCCCTTTTCCAATATTCAAATAAAAGAGTAGGTGTGGAACAGTGATGAAGCCAGAAGAGACATTGCCTCCAGCTTTAGTAATCCAGGTTTGGTCCTGACCCCGAGTGTCATATGTGTGGAGTTTGCAGGTTATAGGTTAATTGGCCATGCACAATTAGTATTAGAATCTGTGACAGGGTGGGGGTAGGGGGGGGGGAGGGGTGTTGGGAATGGTGCAAAGAATAAAATGGCATCAGATTAGCAGTGTAAATGGATACTTGATGGCAGTCATGGACTCGATGGGCTGAAGGGTTTGTTTCCATGCTACAATACTCTATGGCTCTAAAACAACTTCTTGCAAAATGCCAAAGCTAATCATAAGTTACATTTATATTGTAACATTAGTGTGGGTTTAGCATGGAACTGTTTTACCTTGTACTGTCATTCTACTTGGAGTGTAAACACAATTTGAATTCAGAATCAGGGTCGTGTCTAATACGAGAATAAAGATATGTAGAACTCCCTGGAGAAGAGACTTTAATTCAGTTAATTCAACACTAACTCACGATTATGTAAATATCAGTATGCAATTTAAGCAGTACTGGTAGCAGTCAGAAACTGAGACTATTTCACTTCTAGACTGTATGTTGTATGCTTTGATAAAATGCACTAGGCAGCTGAATAATTAAAGGGAATTCTGTAGTGCCAGTGTAGAAACTAAAACCTATCATACTAATATAAATCTCTTGTGGCACTGAACACAAGTCACATGATGTATCTTGTTCAGGTGAATCAGGGTTCAAGGAGAGGGTTTATAATTATATCAGGGTGCGTAGACATAATTATGCTCTCGTGTTCAAGTCATTCACTATATCCTCATTTATTATATATTTTTCTGGTTTGGTTTTGGAATGATTTTCCATTCTATGGCACATCACTCAAAAGGGTTAACTTCAACCACCAAATCACCATGGGCTCACTAGACTACATGTTCCATCAGCTTCAATTGTCACTATTAATTACAAGGTTGCCAGTAAGTGGCCAAAACAACAATTTGTTTTAGGGTAACAATCATAGCCATACACCTAGAATTCATGTTTTCTTTCTGGGAGAAACCTATCCAACATTGCTATTTAAAAAAAAAAACTATGAAGTACTGGAGTAACTCTTCCTCAGACCAATTCTTCTTCAGACCCAAAAGGTAGCCTATCCATGTCTTCCAGCGATGCTGTCTAACCCGTCGAGTTACTCCAGCACTAAGTATTTTTTTGCAAACCAGCATCTGCAGTTCTTTGTGTCTACTCTAAGCTTTGCTTGTTTCCAACAGTCAAACCCTTTCATAAGTCATAGGAGCAGATTTTGGTCATTTAGCCTATCAAGTCTACTCCACCATTCAACCATGACTTTTCTATATTTTACTCTCAACTACATTCTCCTGCCTTCTCCCTGTAACCATTGACACCCTTACTAGACAAGTATCTGTCAATGTCTGCTTTAAAAATACCCAAAGACTTGGCATCTACTGCCATCTGTGTAATGAATACCTCAGATTCACCAGCCTCTGGCTAAATAAATTCCTCCACATCTCCTTTCTAAAGGCAAGTCCTTTTATTCTGTGCTCTCTGGTCCTAGACTCTCCCACTAGTGGAACCATCCTCTCCACATCCACTCTATCCAGCACTTTCATTACACAGTAGGTTTCTATGAGATTCCCCCCTCATTATTCTAAATTAGCACGAGTAAAGGCCCAGAGCATCAATCTCTCATCATATGTTAACCCAATCTTCACTGGCATTCTCGTAAACCTTCTCTGGACCTTCTGAAATGATTAAAATGATTCGTGGGTCCAGATGAAGTACGAGAGATGAAAAATAAATGGGGCCCCTTCACTTTGCCACTCTGTACCCTTTATGGCAGCTGTTGGTGGATCGAGCCCTGAAGCACCCAATATAGCAGCTGCCTCAGGTAAGTTGCTTGTGTGTACCTGTGCAGATCCATCCGAATGAGGCCAACACCAATTAAGAAACTCAACCCCACCCAGGACAAATCCATTCGCTTGATTAGCAACTCAAGCACCACCTTTAAACGTTCACTCCCATCAATACTGTTGAAAATGAGCGGGAAAGATATGTTACCATAGAAAGGAGAACCTCAAAGGCTGGGCACTGAATTAGTAACGCCTCCTTGAATGAATTGGTGGAGGTTGGGAATATGCTAATTGGGTTTGGGCTTCTTATCAATGCAAGGAAAAATACTATTAATTCCACTTTTCAGTTACAAAACAAGAAAGAAGAAGCCACCTGTTAATATTCAAGCAGGAACTGCAGATGCTGGAAGATCGATGGTACACAAAAATGCTGGAGAAACTCAGCGAGTGCAGCAGCATCTATGGAGCGAAGGAAATAGGCGACGTTTCGGGCCGAAACCCTTCTTCAGACATGATCTGTCTGAAGAAGGGTTTCGGCCCGAAACGTCGCCCATTTCCTTTGCTCCATAGATGCTGCTGCGCCCGCTGAGTTTCTCCAGCATTTTTGTGTACCAGCCACCTGTTAGTATCCAGCTTTGTTCCAGGAGTCTACAATTTCCCAATAGTGCTCAGACATTGGATTGATTCCTCATGGAAAAGCATGATTGCCCTCAAAGCAGTGACTAAGTAGACTGTCCCCTTGAGAGTTTAGAGTCACAGTCAAAGGGTAAACAGCATGGAACCAGGCCCTTCAGTCCAACTTGCCTATAACAACCAAGCTGCCCCATCTACACTAGTCCCACCTACTAGTGGTGATCTCACTGAATCTGTCCAAGCTTTTAAGAGTTTGGACAGGATAGATGCAGGGAGGTGGTTTCCCCCATCTAAGGAGTTCAGAACCAAGAGCCATGCCTCTGAATCAGGAGTAGGCTATGAGGACTGAAGCAATGCTATCCTTGTGGACTCTGGAAGCTCAGCCACTGAGTTCATTCAAAACAGTGATCAATAATTTTCTGAATATTAAGGGCATCAAAGGATTTCTGCTTCTAAGACTCACATTGTTATGCTCATTATTTGAATTGAGAGGAATGGTTGCCTGGGTCAAAGGTGTTAAGTGGCTCAATATTTTTGAACATCGAGTTTAACTCAATGTATTTAAAATCTTTAGTTTTTGTCTTCTTTAAAGCATTAATTTTCTTCATTGGTCTTGTTTCAATGCTTTTTAATAACATTTCAATGCTAGATACATTTGATGTTTATAGTTTTGACAGCTGCCTAATTGATGGAGTGTGGCGGCTTCTCAGTCAAAGAATCATACAGCATCGAAACAGGCCCTTCGGCCCATCTTGCCCAGGCTGACCAAGATGCCCCATCTACATTTTTACCACCTGCCCCCATATGCCTTTAAATATTTCCTACCCATTTACCTGCCCAAATGCATTTTAAGTTGTTATACAGCTGTTGGAATATTTGTGAAACCCATTAAAAAAAGATATCTTAAAAATTCTTCTCCCTCGCGATCTTGCAGAGGGACTGGCTCATGTCCAGGCATCCGGGGTTTTATAGTCCTGCCCCCCCCCCCACCCCCCGAAGGAGCGTTACCTTCATCGTGGTGATTGACAGGTGAGAGGACCAATCAGCTGATCTCAAGGTTTTTTGTTTTTTTAAACACTCATAATTTTTTTAATTTTTCATCAATGGGAAAAATCCTCCGGCTGGCTCAGCGGAGGAGGACTGTGAGTAGGATGGCCAAAAATCACAGCGATACAGGCTAGCGTTTTTTCTAAAATCAATATACAGCACAGACAGGAAGTGGTCAAGATGAGACTTTTAATTATATAGATTTTAGCCTTTACTCATTTTGCTTTAGTAACCAGTTCTACGGCAGTTTACAAATTTAATGTACTATCTACATTAAATATATGGTACATGATGTTAATGTGAAGGTGCATTATTGAGATATTAAAAGCCAATTTGTACATTTTAATTGTAAATTGAAAACAAAAATTCTGGAAACACTCAGCAGGTCAGGCAGTATCCGTTGAAAGAGAAATAGTTGGTGTTTCATGCAAGACAATCAAAATATCAGGAACGGGTAAGAGAGAAAATACATTTCTAGTTCTGTGAAAAACTAGAGTCAGAGATGTTAACTGTTTCTCTTCCCAAAGATACTGTGTGAACTTGAATGTTTCCAACATTTTCCGTTTTTACTTCAGTGTCCAAACTTGTGCAGTTTTTTTAAATTTCATCCATAAAAGATGAAAATCTGTCAGTTTTACTTCACATGTGAGCCAGTTGAAAGTTAAGTGGACAAAAAAATGCACAACAAAAAGATAAAAAGAAAGTTTTAATGGCGAAGAAATTAATACTCAAAAAAAGGCCATGAATGAAACAAAGGTTTCTTTGTGCAGATAAGCAAGGAGACAGCAAGGAAGCAGCAATGAGAATGTGCAAGAGCCAGGAAAGGAAAATAAAACCCAGATTACCATTGAATTGGCCGATGTTAAAGCGTAAAAGTAATTCTTTCCGACAGGATAGATCAAAAGTATTTAGAAGCTTTGATTTCCACAGCTCATTTGGAAAGCACAAACTGCAAAGCACAACTACGTGGATCACAGCCTACCGACCATCAGGATTTCTGAGGTATTTATTTTTTCCAAGTGCACATGTTTAGAGAGAAAAATCTCTCTGCCCTCATTTGGCCCGTATCCCTCTAAAGCCTCTATCACTATACCTGTATAAATGTTTCTTAAACATTACCAAAGTACCAGTCTCAAACGCCTCCTCAGGCAGCTCACTCAAAACACCCCCCACTTTTGGTGTAAAAAAAAAAAAAAAATCACCCCTCAGGTTGCTATTAAATCTTTTCTGCTCACTTTAAACCTGTGTCATCTAGTTCTTGATTCCCCCTACTCTGCGCAAGAGACTCTGCGCAAGAGACTCTGCTTTTACCCAATCTATTCCTCTCATGATTTTGTACACCTCTAAGATCATCCAAGGAATAATGTCCTAGCCTGCTCAACCTCTTCCTGTATCTCAGGTGCTTGAGTCCTGGCAACATCCTTGTAAATCTTCTCTGCAACCTTTCCAGCTTGACAACATCTTTCCTCTAACATGGTGCCCAGAACTGAACACAATACTCTAAATGTGGCCTCACCAATGTAACTGCAACATGACCTCCCAACTTCTTTAGTCAATACTCTGACTGACTAAAGAAAGCCTTCTTGACCTTTGTGAGGTATGTGGAGTGAAGTTCAGTGGGGCAGGAGCAGGCTGGCATGATGAATCTGCCGGATCATTCCTGTTTGTGTATTTTGGCGAGGAGATAGAAGCGGGCAGTGAAGAGCTGAGGACTGAACTATGCTGTTGGGGGTGGGGGTGGGGGTGGGGGGGGGGGGGGGGGGGGGGAGGAGAGAGAGAGATCACCAAAAGCAATGAGATCAGAAACAGTCTTGGTGAAGATTGCCTGAAGTTCGTCTGTGGGGTCATGGCCAAGGGGGAGGTATGAGGAGGTGTCCGAGAACTGGCACACGGTGAAGGTCAGCCCTCAAGACTACAACAGCACCTCCCTTGTCGGCCGATTAAATAACAATATCGTGATAAGAGGCTGTGCGTTCAGAGGGGCTGAGATTGACTATGTGAGGGAAGTAAGGAAGACAACTGATGTCATGCTGGCAATTGTAAATAAAAAGAGCAGGCCGGCACGGGGGTTTAAGGGGGAGAGGAGTTGTCTCTGGGTGATGAGGACTCCTCCCCATAGAAATGGCCCAGAGGAGGCAACGGAAGAAGAGCTCGACATCAAGGCAGGCCTGGAACTCATTGAGGTGGGGGTGGAGCGGTATAAAGGTAAAGGACAGGCTGTTCTGCATCCGAAAGAGGGAGGTCAGGAGGGGATGGTGTAAACATGACAGGAGTGACTTCTGGGGTCAGAGGGGTGGAGGGTGGCTTGTGAAAAGTACTGTGGGGGATTGATGGGGCGGAGGGGGTGTGTGTAAGAGGTGGTGTTAGGGTGGGGGTTTAGGAGAACTTGTATCTTGTGGTCATTACTTCCGAATAGTCCACCAGGGACTTTACTGGAAGTTGGACAAATTTATACTGGACAATTTTTACATTTTTTAAAATCAAGCCAATTAACCTACAAACATGTATGCTAATGTGTGGGAGGAAACCGAATATCTCGGAGAAAACCCACGCAGATCACGGGGAGAACGTTCAAACTTCATACAGACATCAACCGTAGTTGGGATCGAACCCGGGTCTCTGGCACGGCATTTTGCTGTAAGGCAGCAACTCTACCGCTGCGCCACTGTGACCACTTTAACTAGCATGTTTAGAGAGAGCTGGGGAAGGGCAGAGAACCCAGTGGTGCCATTACAGAAGCTCCTTGTTGGAAGGAGGGGTGCAGTAGGACCCAGGTGAGTTGGAGCTGGCAGCGTAGGGGCCTGGAACTCGGGCGAGTTGATAGCCCCAGCCTGCTGCTAGCCGGGAGAAGAGGGAGGATCGATAGAGTCAATGGTCATGGTCAACTGGCGGCCAGGATGCCGGTAAGGGTCGGCGGTGGCAGCAGGTATGACAGCTCTAGATTCCAGATAATTTAGAAGGTCATGGAGTGAAATGCTTCTTGGGCCACATCCATGCTTCAACGTACAATTCTTTTCAATACTAAAGTGCACTTCCATGAATTTCTGTCCATAGAACACAGTAGATAAAAGAGGTTAGCACAGTCCAGAATTTATAAAAACAGACACGATATAAAAATGCAAAAATAATGAACACCCAACGATCCTTGTCTTTGTGGATCTCCACACAGGGAGCACAGGTTGGCACTCTGGCATGAACCCAGCATGACCTGAACTTTAGACTGAAGAAGTGGTCTCGACCCGAAATGTCGCCCATTCCTTCTCTCCAGAGATGCTGCCTGCCCCGCTGAGTTACTGATGCATTTTGTGCCTATCATTGGTTTAAACCAACATCTGCAGTTAACCATATAACCATATAACAATTACAGCACGGAAACAGGCCATCTCGGCCCTACAAGTCCGTGCCGAACAAATTTTTTTTCCCCTTAGTCCCACCTGCCTGCACTCATACCATAACCCTCCATTCCCTTCTCGTCCATATGCCTATCCAATTTATTTTTAAATGATACCAATGAACCTGCCTCCACCACTTCCACTGGAAGCTCATTCCACACCGCTACCACTCTCTGAGTAAAGAGTTCCCCCTTATATTACCCCTAAACTTCTGTCCCTTAATTCTGAAGTCATGTCCTCTTGTTTGAATCTTCCCTATTCTCAAAGGGAAAAGCTTGTCCACATCAACTCTGTCTATCCCTCTCATCATTTTAAAGACCTCTATCAGGTCCCCCCTTAACCTTCTGCGCTCCAGAGAATAACGACCTAACTTATTCAACCTATCTCTGTAACTTAGTTGTTGCAACCCAGGCAACATTCTAGTAAATCTCCTCTGTACTCTCTCTATTTTGTTGACATCCTTCCTATAATTGGGGCGACCAAAATTGTACACCATACTCCAGATTTGGTCTCACCAATGCCTTGTACAATTTTAACATTACATCCCAGCTTCTATACTCAATGCTCTGATTTATAAAGGCTAGCATACCAAAAGCTTTCTTTACCACCCTATCTATATGAGATTCCACCTTCAAGGAACTATGCACGGTTATACCCAGATCCCTCTGTTCAACTGTATTCTTCAATTCCCTACCATTTACCATGTACGTCCTATTTTGATTTGTCCTGCCAAGGTGTAGCACCTCACATTTATCAGCATTAAACTCCATCTGCCATCTTTCAGCCCATTTTTCCAAATGGCCTAAATCACTCTGTAGACTTTGGAAATCCTCGTCATTATCCACAACAGTTCCTTCCTACATGTGACCTGAACCGTTTTGGGTACAATCCGACTGGCAGCAAAAGCTTGTCACTGTAGCTCGGTGCACATGATAATAAACTAAACTGAACTGAACCGTCCAACACAACACTGACCACTCGATTTCCTTGATGTGGATATCTGCTAAGCTATTATCAATGGAGTTACAAATCAAAACAGCAAGCAGGAAATGCTCTCAATCGCCAGTTGAAATTTCAGTGGGAGGAACTGGAAACAACAAAAAAGGCAGAACAACAATAAATAAGTGTGAATGCCCTTGATGAAGTTTACCGGTAAATTATATTTTGCTGGGATACTATTCTAAATGCAGCTTACTATCTTTTCATCTTAATTCATGCTTGCCTGAGGCTTGCCAATTTGTGTTCATGTTATGTTTATTTACTCATCCATTCAGTACCACTAACAACATCCTGACACATTATTGTTGGTTTTCAACACTTTAAACCCAGAATCATATCAGCTTTCTTTAATCTTTTATGAGAATACTTTCAAATCAACCTTTCAATGTTCTATGAACAAATACAATGACTGGCATCCAGAAACAAAGTCCTATTTAACCTATCAATAGCACTTTACAGGTTATGTTATACATCAATACAGTGTTTTAGAAGTCATTCCAAAAGATTGGAATTTTTAACAGTAAAAAGAAAGTACCAGGAGCTTTGTTATACGTTACCTGATTGATATGGAGTATTTATCCATCCTTGGTCACTAAACTGAGGAAGTGTTATCATATTAGAAATGACTTTCTCTCTCCAAACTATTGTATGAGAATTTAGATTCAACAGCTTGTGAATTTGGCTGAAGGTCTACTGGTCAAGCCAAAAGTAGATTCTTCATTATGTTTCTCAAAAACCCCAGCTATTTCCTAAATCATCTGCCAATGGATGCAGTGGTTCAATTAATGGAAATAAAAGTAATTTCAGCTGTATTCAAATAATGTACTACAAGTACGTGTATATATATTCCATTCATCAAGATTTTTTAAAAGCAGTTATTAATGATTATTCAGGCTAAAATGATCAAGAGTGGGTTTTTTTTTCTGATTATGATATATCTGATATTATGAGATAAGTCTTTGCCTTCCATCACAGCGAGGAGGAGATGCGCTGTGATGGATGTTTGCGTAAATTGTAAGTTGTGTCTTGGTTCTTTCTTGTGTGTATGACTGCAGAAACAACATTTCGTTTGAACCTCAATGGGGTTCAAATGACAAATAAATTGTATTGTATTGTATTGTATCTCTGTTTCTGACAATTACATAAAGAAGGAAGCCATTTGGCCTTATGGTTTTATACAGCTCTGTGTAAGAGCAATCCAGTTCTCTCGCCGTGTCCTGACATTTGTTTTTCTTTCAAATATTTATCCAGCTCCGTTTTGAAAGCTAGAATTGAATCAGCCTCCATTATTAACCCTTACATCATTAACATTACATTCCAGACCCTAAACACTGACTGTGTAAAAAACCTTGTGTCATTTGTGCTTATTTAGCCAATTACTTTCATCACATTTCTCCTCCTTTGGCGAATCCCTTCCAAAAACCAAAATAGAAACATAGAAAGTAAGTGTAGGAGCAGGCCATTTGGCCCTTCAAGCCAGCACTGCCATTTAACAGGATTATGGCTGATCATCCATAATCAGTACCCTATTCCTGCTTTTCCCCATATCTCTTGATTCTGTTTGGCCTGAGATCTAACTCTCTCATGAATACATCCATTGAATTGGCCGCCACTGCCTTCAGTGCTGCTGCCTATATCTATCAACCCTGCATGATGTTCTTCAAGGCTTTCGGTTTGTCTATCAGAATCCTTAGTTCTACTTCCTTAGTTCTAAAGAAAACAACCTTTGCTTCTTCTGCCATAACTAAAGTCTCCCATCTTTGGAAACTATTTGCAAGTCTCTTCCGCAACTCTCACAAACCGTTTCAAATTTCCTAAGATGTGGCCGTCAGAACTGAACATTATATCTCAGTTGTGTCCAAGTGTACTCATCCCAACTTTCTTGCACTTGTGCTCTGTTACAAAGCCTATGTCCCAAATGCTTTCCTAATCACTTGTACATCTTTTGTCAGTTTTAACAATTCATGCGCACACACACTTTTCAACTTTTGTACCCCATTTGTAATCATTTATTGTATTTCCGCTGACTGGTTAGCACGCAATGAAAGCTTTTCACTGTACCTCGATACATGTGACAATAAACAAAACTAGCTTGTGTCCCTCTAGTTTATAGAGCCTTTTCTCATTCTTTTCACTAAATTAGAGAACTTCATATTTCTCAGGATGAATTTTCATTTGCCACCAACAATCCATTCCATCATCAGTCTAAATGTCTTTAAATAGTGTTTAGCTATCCTCCTCACACTCGCATTGCCTTCAAGTTTTGTATTTGTTCACATTTAGAAATTGTGCCTTGTACATCGGTTCAACTCATTAATATATATTAAGAAAAGCAATAGACCATGTACTGAACCCTGGGGAACTCAACTTTACACTACCCTCAAGTCTGTAAAACAACCACTACTGTTATTTTGCCACTATTTTATCTGTGCTGTCATAGTCTTCCTCATTCCTTCAATGTTGATGACAATTACAGTGACATTTTCCATTCTAATTGACTTGGATAACTGAGACACAAAAATGTTTTAATACACAGTTTGGTGGAAGATGAGTGGCAATAGAAATAACTCATTGATCCTCAATTGTGGGATGACATGAAAGAGAAATCCAAAATATGACTGTCTGAGTCTTATAAGCTTATCAAATATATATCCATTCCTGTGTTACAACAGTTTGTTGCAGTGAATCCTGATTAGAATTGGTTCATTCAATAAAGATCCATAACAAAATTTCCTTGCATTTATTTTGATACGTGACAATAAACTAAACTAGCTTGTATCCCTCTAGCTTATAGCCTTTTCTCATTCTTCTCACTAAATTATAGAACTTCATATTTCTCGGGATAAATTTTCATTTGCCACCAACAATTTATTTCAGTTGTTCAGTAAAATATTTTTGTTGTTGTTGTTAATTGTGTCTGTGTAATACAGCAAAGAGTGCTTGTGCTGTGAAGATGTGTATTTCTGTTTTGCAATGTGTCTGTTTCAAGCATTCGTTGTCAGGTACAGCATGGGTCAAAAGCAATGTAGAGCACCCCCTACTGTATCAGAGTGACATTTCTTGTGCTCCTTATGCATTCAAAATCCTTAAATGAGATTGATGATTTGCTGCCAAACTTGAGAATAGTTTAGGTTATGGCCATACATCTACTGGGAATTAGCCGACATGGGACAGATTCATTTTTATTTTGCTTGAATGTATTGCTATTTCAGATATTGTCCTCTTAATCATAAGATTTCAGTTTCTTCACACGCTTGCTACAAAGTAAATTATTATTTACGTAAATTCTTCTTTCAGCAAAATGTGAAATTCTGGTACATTGCACACTAGGAGAGGCTTTTGGTTAGTGTGGGAAATGAAATATGGTTATATTAAATTCTGTGAGGCTTTATAAAATTAGGTTATAGCAAACTCACATTTTCATACTGAATTACTTTATATAGGGAGTGATTCAATTCTAGAATTGTGGCATTAATATTTTAAACAATAAGCATCTTTCTGAAGACAATGGTAGCATGGAAATACTCAGCAGGCCAGACAGTATCGGAGAAACAAAGCTGGTGAAGCTTTAAGTGAAAGATCCTCCTTCACGAGAATGGTTTGAAGGGGCAGAACTGGAGCAGTAGGAGGGAACTGCAGATGCCGATTTAAACCAGAGATAGACACAAAAAGCTGGAGTAACTCAGCTGGTCAGACAGCATCTCTGGAGAAAAGGAATGGGTGAATATTCGGGTGAGACACTTCTTCAGACAGAGTCAGGGGAAATGGAAACAATTGATATAGACAGTGGTGGTTTGGGTAGGGAAAAAGGGAAGAGAAAAGATGACAAAATATATGCTGGAACAGAATACCTTATTTCCTGACAATGAAGACGCTATTTTTTAACCCAAAAATAAAGCACAAAAATGTACCTGCCTCTTGAAGGCCAAAGGTTAGGTTGTTAGCCAAGAAAGATAGACTTGGCTATCCCTCAGTACAGCAACATCAAGAACGATGTTGTCACATCTGTCCCTCATTGCTGGCAGCTGATGTGAAACGGGTGTAAAGTGGGAAGCGGCAGTAAAAGGACAGCGCTGCTGGGGGGTGGGAGAGTTCCTTTCACAGCGTGTTGGGAGTCTGCCAGGAACTCACTCACTCACCGCTGCCGCGGCGCACCAGGCGCGGAGCCACTGCATTGTGGCCGGGGAGGGAAGTAGCTCGGGTGGCTGCGAGCGGCCGCCAGGATCAGACAGCGGAACCAGGCGCCTTCTGTCGGCCTGCCCACCAGCCAGCCATGGTGTCCTTCGGCACAGGGACAACTGGTGAAGGTGGTGGTTGGCGGGTAGCTACTGGGCAGAAGGCTGGCTGTTCCGTCCCGGGCTCGCTCTCTCTCTCACTCTCTCTCTCTCTCTACACTAATCCCGGGGCAGGCAACCTGGGCACTACAGCCAGCCCCGGGAAGTGAGGGATCTGAGAACAGCAGTTGTCCCAGGGCTCGCAGACGATGTTGCCAACCCTTGATCCTGTCCCACCATCCTTTTCTCAAAATTTAGCAACTTAAATTGGGGGTGCGTCTTCGACGCAGGTGTGTCTTCATTGCCGGGAAATACGGTAAATGAAAGGAAAAATTAGCAAAACTGGATGCTTTGTGGTCAGTATGGACTCAATGGGCCAAAGCACCTGTTTGCATAGAGCACGATTCACAACATCAAAGAAACTGGAGACTTATGTAAGGTACAGGTTGGATGAATAGTTAAATTGTGACAAAAGAAAACTAAAATCATGTGACCAGGCAATCTGATAGAAGAAACAATATAAAAAAGGAATAGATGCCAATATGAGGAAAGATATAGCATTTGAGGTGATTCTTCCACATCAGAACATCAATGCATTGATTTGTCTCAATGATATCAACCCGAATTCCTTCCTGTACCCCCTCTCAACTATATCAGATTCGCTCCTTACGCTATCTTGCCAATTATTCATGCTTCCTTGTCCACATGCTTGTTTTAATTTGTTTTATTTGCCTTGGTTTGATTGCTAACAGGTTTGTTTTTGTTGTCATTCTGTATTTTCCTACTAAATAACTCACAGATCATCCAGTTTTTGCCGTTATATGTTTTATTTTTCTTTGTCAGCTTCCCTATTATTCTGCTCTTTTTTATATAAGCTTTTCAGCTGCAATATCACAGAATCTTGCAGAGAAGTGGGCCAACTTTTTTTTGAGCAAAGCAATGGAATTACTCCCCATAGCCCTGCAAACTTTTCCATTTCAAATATTTATCCAATTTTTCTTTGAAAGTTACTATTGAATCTGCCTCTACCTCCCTTTCAAGCAGTACATTTCAAATCATAACAACTTACCAGTAAAGCATATCTCATCTTCCCTCTGGTACTTTTGACAATTACCTGAAAGGAAAGGTCTTAAACCTAAAACAATGAATGATTGACTTCTACTTGTCTACAAATGCTGCCTGAGTATTTGCAGCTTTTTCCTGTTTTCATTTTCATGAAAGATTCAACACTGTCCTCATTTATTGATAATATTTAACACTTGCTTTAACATAATCGTATTTTGCGATAAACTACTATTGGTTTCCAAGCAAGGAATGTTGCCAAAATAATTAATTAATAATAAAACAGAAGGAAAAATGCGAGGCTTTTGTTATGAGGTGTTCGCAATTGGTTAGAAATAAATATTCATTGTCAAATTACAAACATTTTAATTGCAGAAATAATTAGATATCCAAGGGAAGCAATAAATATAATGATAAAAGCAAAACATACCCAATGTTGACCGGCTGCGATAATAACACTGTTGGATTCCCGATAGAAAACTAGAATGAGATTCCAATCTCAGCTGGTATTGGCACTTGGATTCCCTCTGGAGGGTGAACATTAAGAGTCTTTACTCATCATGCCAGGGAGACTGACTGCTTCTCTGCTCAAACATTCATCGTGGCAAGCCAACCAATTATTGTTGGCATCTATTAAGCTGAATGTAGGTAGCCAAGTCTTCCAAATGATGGAGATAATGTAGATGCCATGAATTAAAAAGGCCAGCAGCTCAATTTAAAGGTACAATCATTAAATATTACCAATTATCATTTTTAATTATATTTCAGCTATTTTTTCTAGAGGTGAAATTATTTTTTTTAAATTTCCACATTTCCAGTAAAATATTGCAGAAAACTATCTTCTGAACCTCGCTAATTTTGAATGGCAAATGACCAGATTAAGATTTGTTATGGATGCACAAGAAACTGCAGATACGGATATGTATTTTTCTTGCACTCTTACCGTACATTTGGATTCACAATGTGTAATTGCCAGCTTTTAAGTGTAAAACAAAGTTTAAATTCCAGTATTTTTCTTGTTTAGTCTGGTAAAAGAGGCTGAGTCGATAAATAGCAGATCTCCTAAGAAAGCTGAAAGTTATGCATCTGGAATTTACATATAGTGCCCCTAATTTTGTGTTTGCTTTTGTTGTCATTTTGTTCTCATTTAAACTACCTTAAGCTCCATAGTCAAAGTAGAAAAAGACCTTCACTAGTTTTTTGATCATTTCCAAAACTCATGTTGTTTCTCTTGGCTTTGAAAAGTTTGCTTGTTTTTCTGCTGGCTATAATTTATCATTAAATCTCCTTCATATGGTGTTTATTTGGTTATATTTCCTTTTCAGTATTCTCCCATTTTATTGTGTGTCCTCTTGCCTTATTTAAAAAAAAACATTGTTTCATTCCAATTATCTGAACATTCATTTGAAGCCTTCCCAGAAAGTGTTGATCACAGCTCATTTATGCTGTACTGAAAGCAGCAATAATAATTGTCCCTGAGGGTTTTCAAGATATCACACGAATATCAACATTACATTGAAATCAGTAGGACTCAAGGCATTCCAAGCCACGCAGAAGAGTTGGATTTGTCCTTGTTTTGGCCATACCTTGTTTTGGCAATGGTAACTAGTGTTCAGTTTCCCAAAATGGCAAAAATTGACAAATCGTGAAATCATTAACAAGAGTACACAGATGGAAGACAAAAGCTCATTGTGTACATGCCAGTGAAAATAGGACCCTCCAATTCTAATCTCACTTTCTAATATTTCTTCCACAGCCCTGAAGGTAACTGTTCTTCAAATACTGCTTGTTCCCCGATCTCTGGAAGTGAGTTACCGATCTAATCAGTCACAGTGAATAAAATTCCACCTTCCATTTATTTAAAATCTATGCTCACTGGATTTGATTGCTCTGCTCAGGGAAGCATATCCTTCCTATTTTCTATCCAAGTACTTGTATACTTTCATGTACCTCATTTAGTCCCCCCTCAATGTTTGCTGCCCCAAAGAAAACATACCCAACCTATTCAAACTTGCCCCTTGGCTAAAATTTTCCAGTCCTGGCCATCCTTAAATCTTTTCAGCAGTCTCTCCACTAAGATTGCATTTTATACACACTGTGTTGACCGGACCAGTAAAGAGTATTCAAGGTGTGGTCCAATCAACTAATGTGAACCAGTCCTGGTACCTTAAAGGATCTGTGGACCTATGTTCTAAGCTCCTCCATTTACTTGCTTTGCCTTGTTAAATGTCATCAAATATACTTCCCCACACTTCTCTGAAATGAATTCAATTTTCAATCAAAGTGAATAGATCTATATTTTACTGACGACTATCTGAGCTGCAACATTATCATCACATCCACTAAATGCAAGTCTAAAGTATTACTTTAAACTACAAACTGCAAGGAGCTAAGAACTCAACCCTTTGGAACAATAATAATATTAGCCTTCCGGTATTAAAACAATCCATCAACTTTAAACCTTAACTGCCTGCCACAGAACCAATTTATCTATTTACTTTTGATCTCATCAGCTATTAATTTTTTGGCCAATTTGCCATGTGGATCTTTGTCAAAAACATTTCAAGATCTAATATAAACTACAACAAATAAACAATCCTCACTGATCTTCTTGTTGTCTCCTCAATCAAGTTTAGTAGATAGTTCTCCTTAACAAATCCATGTGACAGTCCTTGATTAATCTGTTCTTTTCTTCTTTTTTTTTAAATCAGTGGTTGCACAGTGAATCAGAAATGTTTACAATAATTTGTCCAACACAACTTAAATTGCTTAGAATAAGCCGTTTTATTTCTTCCTTCTTTTTAAGCAGCAGCTTGACTTCAGTAGTCCTCTAATCCTCCAGTGCAGCTCCTGTAGTCAGGGAAGATGGATAATTGATGGTCAGAGCATCCAGAATTCCCTCCCTAGTTTGGTTATATGGCCTGAGATACATTTCTTCTGGGACTGGGCAGAATAAGGCCTTGGTAATGTAAAACATTTTGGAACAGTATTTTTGAACAAAAATCACCATGTCTACTCAGATCATGACAAAACAACACAAGATAATCAAGGTCACTTGCACCTCCTCCAACCTCATCTACTATATCCACTGTTTCAGATGTGGACTTCTGTATATTGGCGAGACCAAGCGCAGGCTTGGCGATCGTTTCGCTGAACACCTTCGCTCAGTCTGCCTAAACCTACCTAATCTCCTAGTTGCTCAACACTAACTCCCCCTCTCATTCACACACTGTCCTTTATGTCCTGGGCCTCCTCCATTGTCTGAGTGAAGCCCAGCACAAATTGATGGAACAGCATCTCATATTTCACGGGTAGCTTATATCCCAGTGGTTTGAACATTGACTTCTCTAACTACAAGTAGCCCATGCTTTCCCTCTCTCTCTCCATCCCCTCCCCAGTTCTCCAACCAGTCTGACTTTCTCCAACTACATTTTACCTCTTAACCGCCCACTACCGCTGACATGTCTGAAGAAGGGTCTGGACCCAAAACGTCATCCATTCCTTCTCTCCAGAGATGGTGCCTGTCCCGCTGAATTACTCCATCATTTTGTGCCTATCCTAGATAATCAAGACTTACCATGAGCCTGCGTTCAGAGTGACATGATGGTACAGCTGCAGTCTTATAGCTGCAGCAGTCTAGATTCAATCTTGACCGAGTACACTGTGGAGAGTTTGCTCATTCTCCACAGATGCTCCATTTTCCTCTACATCCCAATGGCCTGCTGCATGGTTGGTTACTAAACTGCTATAAATTACTACTTACACAAGTGAGCGATAGAATTAGGCGAGATAAAATAAACTTAGGTGAAATATTAGAGGAATGGAATTGATGGGATTACTCAGAGATGGCATAGAATTGACGGACCAAATAGCTTCTTATGTTATAAGAAAGAAAAGTATGGAAAGTAAGAGATAGCTTATAAAAATTGTTGAAAGTATTGAATGCACGTTGGGGTTTTTTTTGTAACTGACAGGAAAAACATACGACTTGTTAAGAAACACGAATGGGCCATTAGACCCCATTAAACGATCCTTTATTGGACTGATTAATTCTGGCTGACACCATCTAAAGAAAATTTATTTTCACATATCATTCTCATTTACTTGTTTATCTTCCCCATGGTTTGTTTCAGTGCCTTTGTATTTAGTACTCTTTCACTACAATTACACATCGCTTACAGATCAAGCAAGTGAGCATTCAAAAAAGAAATATGAAATCCAACATTTCTCGTGAAATACCTGCCATTCGTGATCAGCCTTGAATAAAACCAGGGGAACCGCTTTAAAAAATAAATAAATAAATAATAATAAATAAAATAAAATCAGGAATTAATCTTACGAGATGGTGAAACATGCGACAAGGGATGATCAATGATAGAAAACTAGGTCAGACAAGCAACACCAAACATGATTGCCACCTCAGCTATAATACATCCACCATTTGTGTGAAATATTTCAACTTGTTATAAAACTAGTCCCACAAGGTTGCCCAGGAAACTAAACAGGTAGCCTAAACTGATAAATGACATTTAAGTCAAGTTTCCATACCAAATGAAACTAATCCACCGGCCACATGCTTGACACAAGGCAATAAGGTCATAAGTGATAGGAGCAGAATTAGGTCATTCAGCCAATCTTGTCTACTCCGCCATTCAATCATGGCTGATGTATCTCTCCCTCCTAACCTCATTCTCCCTCATTCTCCTGCCTTCTCCCCTTAACCCCTGACACCCGTACTAATCAAGAATCTATCCATCACTGCCTTAAAAATATCAACTGACTTGTCCTCCACAGCCATCTGTGGAAAATAATTCCAAATTCACCACCCTCTGACTAAAGAAATTCCTTCTCAGCTCTTTCCTCAAGGAACGTCATTTTATTCTGATGTTTTGATCTCTGATCCTTGACTCTCCCACATGGAAACATCCTCTCCACATCCACTCTATCCAAGCCTTTCACTATTCAACATATTTTCTCATGTTCCTTAGAACACAGAGGGAGGCTATTTGGATAGAATTGAAGCCACGATGTTTGCTTTCAGAGCAATCCCATTACAATATTTATATCTCGGAAACCTACACTCTTGCATGCACACCAACTCTCCTCACCCTCACAATTCTTCTGCCATCCCCGACACATGAGGCAATTTACAGTCACCAATTAATCTACACACATCTTTGGGATGTGGAAGGAAACCAGATCACTTGGGGGAAAACCTACTTGGACACTGAGCCAACATGCACACTCCACACAGGGGGCAAAGGAGGTCTAAATTGAACCCACATTGCCCGAGCTGTGAGACAACAGTGCCACTTGCTGTGCCACTGGGTCACCTGACATAAGCACATACAAATAGCAGGAGTAGGACCATTTAGGCAATCACATCATTCAATAAGATCGTGGCTGTTTTTTTTTTACCAAAGAACCACTTTTCACTACCAAGTCTATATTGTTTATTTCTGTTGATCCACTTGATATAGTTTCATTCTCCTCTCTCTCCAAAAACACAGTAATTTGATTTTCAATTCTGCATATAGGGTTTCTCTCAGTCCTGTTAATAACTAATTTAGTAGCTCAATTATCCTCCTTGTTTACAAGACCTAAATTTGTGCCCCCTTCTCCATTTACAAAGTGGTCTGGCAATAATCGGAACAATTAGTTCAAAGCTATGAAGCAACAAAATTTGGAAAATTTCCAAATTGTCAAATAACTTACTTTGAACTCTACATATTCTGGGTCAAATAGTGATTAAACTTAGAAGTTGACTGAATAAATAATATTGTAAAATAGGACATTGTCACAAATTTAATATATATCTGACAGTCTTGTTTTTTTTTTTCCACAAAAGTACAAAGTCCCTTCCCTGCTAACGAATACCAGATATTCACCACATACTTACAACTGCCAGAGGAAGAAAGCAAATGAGCACTGACAACAGAAAATATTGCAGGGTATGGTAGACAGTCAGAATCTTTTTACTAGGATTGTGGGTGGACATATCAAATACTAGGAGGCATAGCTTTAAGGTGAGAGGGACAACATTTAATGGAGATATGCAGGGCAAGCTTTCTTTTTACACAGAGGGTGGTGAGTGCCTGGAACTTGCTGCTAGGAGTGGTGACTGAGGCAGATACAATAGTGGCATTGAAGAGACTTTTAGATAGGCATGTGGATATGCAGGGAACGGAGGGATATAGATGATGTGCAGGCAGGTTTGATTTGGTATTGGCATCATGTTCGGCACAGATATTGTGGGCTGAAGGGCCTGTCCCTGTGCTATACTGTTCCATGTTTATAACCATTGGCACTTCATTCACTGCCCAGCGAGCTCCACACACAATCCTCTGATCCCCAGAGTTATTGACCAACCCCATCCACCCATCTTCTAGTCTTCTGACCCGCAGTCAGCCCTGGCCCCAAACCATCATCTTCACCGAGATCCACTGTGGAGATCTTAAACTCCAGGCCCTACCTCTCTCTTTCGCTCCCAATTCAATGCAAATGCATGCCAACCATTCCTTCCTTCCTCTACACCCCCATTCCCAACCATCAAATCAGAATGGGTGACTTACCTGATCCCCAACCTAAACTCAGATCACCGTTCAGTATACAACTTCCTGCCTCTTGCACCACCGCCATGCCTGTCTTGGTCCTTCATGAAAAAGTGCAGCCCCTATTCAGTAGCAGGCCTTGGGACCATTGAAAGTTGCGGCAGTGAGGCAAGTGCTTAGTGCATCCAATAGGACTTAAAACAAATTATAGTCCCGAGTAACTCATAGGCAAAGCTACAGAGCAAGAGTACAATATTTGGAATTGTGCTGTGTTAAATTGAATAGCTTTCACACTGTGCATCTTAATTTAAGGAACAGGAAGCAGAAAAAGGCACGAGAGTATACAGGGATTCAGCATTATACTCTTCTGCCATCTGCTATTCAAGTTGCTCCATTCATGTCTGCATGAAATCACAATGTTATAATGTTCCCAATAATCAAGCAAATTGAAGATGATGCTTCCGTTTCAAAAAAAAATCCAGATGATATTATTGCTGGACAGGAAGTAAATCACTTCTTCAGAAGTTATAAAATGAATCAATTGCAGAATTCTTTTGATGTAGATTTTAAGCATAGAATCACGGAGTAATATTGCTTATCTGTCCCATTTCACTACAGCACTGTTTCTCTATTGAATCATATCATAGTTATTTGGCAAACAAGGTTACATCTTTTCAGTTTTGACAAATTACACTTTCTACCCGAAAGCTTTTAACATACTTTATCGAGATTAAATTGAATTGCTGTCGAACAGTACTGTCTTATTTCATTATCCTTCATTATTGTAACTTCACAGTAACTTATTTGAATCAAGTACGGATTTATAAACTTTAAAGATATCTAAAAACTGTAACCATCAGCAGGACTGACATTTGTTAAAATCTCTCTGCAGGTTGAAAGGAAAGACACAATTTGACTCTTTAGTAAGTGTCAAACCTTAACATATTTGTTCAATGAAATTTTGAATCATACAACCACTAATAGAGGCTTAATATCATCAAATATCCACTCTATTTTTCGAAATTCTTTCCTGTTTGCATCCTATCTTAGTCGTATTTTATATTTTTCTTGCTGGCATTTGCTATTTAAGGAGTAGACATTAGCATAATAGATGTAAATGTAATATTCTCTTGCTAATGAGAACTTTCTTCAACACGTATTCAAATTGTTAGTTTGAAAGCATGTTCCCATTTATTGAATTTCCTGGCAGTTATTTTTTATACAATGCGATTGAAATTCTATTTAGTTTTTGAATAAATCACAGTGACCATTTCAGATAAAAGCACACAAATCTGTTAACTCAACTGAGCACTTCTCGTTACGATTGTCCTTAAGACCGAGATGTAAATCTCTGCAACCGGGATGCATGTGGTAATGTTACGCCCAATGCAATGTTCCTTTTGGAGTATTGCAAAGGGAGTTGCATTTCATTGCCAAGGAAGCATTCATCATTATGCACTCCTGCGGCAACAAACTGGGAACATAAAATAGTCCAGCACAGGAACAGGCACTTCGGAACAGATCTCATCTGCCTGTACATAATCCACATCCCTCTATTCCTTGCACTTTCATGCGTCTATCTAAAAGCCTCTTGAATGCCACTATCATATCTGCCTACACCACCGCTGCTGGCAATGCGTTCCTGGCCCCCGCCATCTGTGTAAAAAGCCTGCCCAGCACATCTCCATTAAACTTTTCTCCTCATAGCTATGCCATTGAGTGTTTCACATTTCCACCCTTGGGAAAAAGGTTTTGACAGTCTACCCTATCTATGCCTATCATAATTTTATATACTTCTATCAATCACCCCTCAACCTCAAAAAATAAATCCAAATTTATCCAACATCTCCTTGCAGTTGAAACCCTCTAATCCAGGCAGTATTTCAGTAAACCTCTCTGCATCCTCTCCAAAACCTGCATATCCGTCCTGTAATGGGGTGACCAGAACTGCACTGGAAGCTCCAAAGTTAGCTAGATAATATGGAAGAGCTGTCCGATTCCAAGGATGGAGATCAATAAAATACTAACCTACTCCCACGTCCAAGCAATCTCTTATCTGGATCCTAGAATTCCTACTCCCTCCTGGTTCACCAAGGAATGCCTTTCCCCTGGCAATGTACAAGGCCCTCCTCCACCTTTGTTCTCAGTGGAGTCCCTTTAATGACTCCATTAGCAGTGCCTTCTCTTTCCCAATCCACAAGTAGTGGGCCTCCCACCTTCCCAAGGTTTTGTAGAGTACCTCCTTTTTTTTCCTAATCAGCATGTGGGCAGACTTCCTTCTTCCCGATCACCAAAAACAGAACTGTTTTCTTCCCTCCCAAACCACAGATAAGACAGAAAGTTTTCAATATCTGCACACATCCTTGACTTTCCATTGCCAAGAAAAAGGCAATGAGACTGAAATTAGAGGATACTTTAGAGGAAACTGGCCCTTTGGCCCACCGAGTCCACGCCGACCAGTACACTAACACTATCCTACACACTAGGGACAAATTACAATTTTACCGAAGCCAATTAACCTACAAACCTGTTATTCTTTGGAGTGTGGAAGGCAACTGGAGCACCCAGAAAATAGCCACGCGGTCATGGGGAGAACATACAAGATCCGTACTGACAGCACCAGTAGTCAGGATCGAACCCGCTCTCTGGTGTTGTATGGCAGCACTCTACCATTACACCACCGTACACCCCAAGTTACTCCAGGAGTACACAATGACAGACACAAAGCTGGAGTAACTCAGTGGGACAGGCAGTATCTCTGGAGAGAAGGAATGGGTGACGTTTTGGATCGGGACCCTTCTTCAGGAGTAGGGTCTGAAGAAGGGTCTCAACCCGAACGTCACTCATTCCTTCTCTCCAGAGAGGCTACCTGTCCCGCTGAGTTACTCCAGCATTTTATGCTTATCTTTGGTTTAAACCAGCTTCTGCAGTTCTTCTTATACAGTGCACAATGATGGTTGCTCCCAGGATATTACTTCTGCAACTTCTAGATATTACTTCTCCACTTACAATTAAAAAGATCAGACACTGAAATCAGTCTGGGCAAATGTCTTTGTACATCTATACCAATATCTATCTCAAAGCTAATTTGAACTAGTTTGGGGATTTGGTAGTAACCTAGTAATGCAATTAACTTAGCATATACCAGTCCCGGCATTCCTGTCACCAGAGATGAGGACATAAAAAAGATTTTGTTTCAAACATGGATCGATCTTAAATGGAAATAAATTGTTTAGGTCCAAAAAGAGTAGAAATGCAGCTGATATGAATGCATTCTGCTTCAGATTATTTTGTTATTTAAGGATTTATTCTTTGTCCTTTCTTCGATTTCTATGTAACTATAGTAACACCCATTAAGCCCAAGGTAATAGATATAAACAGAATGGGCCATAAATCAAGAATTTAATGATTTACAAGCACATTTGTTAATGATTGTTTTTATATTGAACATTGCGATTAATGCAGTTTGGATGATGATATATGTGAAGTCAATTGAGATGACTGATATGTCATTTTCAGCATATTTCACCTATGTTGCCCAGTGCTGAAATAAAGAGATACTAAAGCTACTTAATAAAAAATATTTACAAATCCATAAGCCCTAAGACTATTCAATGTCCTGCAAATAAAAATTCAAGAACAAATGCACTGTGCAACCAGTGTTGCTTCAACATTACCAGGAGTTAGCACTGGTCAGCTGGTGTCTGGTGCTTCTGGAAATGAAATTAGAGTCAACTAATTCACTGACCTGAAATGTTAACATTGGGCACAATTCTGGTGAAAGTTAATTGACCTGAAATTCACTCTCTCTCCCCCCCCACAGAGAGAGAGCTCTAATGAATATTTCTTGCTCAGACGGGTATTTCCAGCACATGCTATTTTATACCACATTGCGTCAACTGCATGGCTGCATCAGACACTATTCAAAGTCTATTTCAGTAGTGAATCCTATTCCAAGATACTATTCCAGCACTCTCACACTGTGTCGATCAGAACTTGTCCATTTGTTCAATGCACGCTTTCACAGGTACAACTGATGCAATATTCTAATTGGTAATTCACCGCTTGCACACACTACCAGCTATTCAACTCCAACAAACAGAGTTCCCAAATAAAAAGCATAACACACGGTAACACAAGCTTCTCTCTCCTGCTAGTCAAAGTGACCATAATCACAACAGCAGCCAACCAACGAGGAACAGCTAAGTCTCTAACCCCATATTCTAATGAAAGAGAGAATGCTTGTTATGTGGAATGATTACTGAGTCTATAACCTTCAGTTATAGCTCGGCTACAGATGTTGGCGGCAAGTTAGACAGCGTCATACAGCAAGAAAACAGGCCCTGTGGCCCAACTTGCTAAGGCCTACCAAAGTGCCTTCCTGAGCTGTCCCATTTTGCCTGCATTTGGTAGCAATGTTACAAAATTTTGAGATTTAAAAAATCAAGTCTGCAATTTATCCCATCAGATAAAGCATAACAATAAGTTTAATTTGACACCTAATTCACTTTCATATCTCAAGTAATAAAAAAGTTATGGCCATTTTCATACTCGGAAATTAGCATCTTGTTCCCTATTGATTTTCTATGGACATAACAAAAAAACTGTGATCGTGGACAGTCAAAAGCCCATAACCTTCTTAAAAATTAAGAGAACTGAATGAAATTTTCAGTTATCATAGATTGAAGCATTCTGAAACAAATATAAAATAATCTTACTTGGATGACCTGAAATTAAAGCATATAATTAGTTAGTTACCCAATCGTAGCTAATTTCAAACTTCAATTACTAATCTAAACATCTATCCATTTCTTCATAAATGATTAACATTTTTAAATAGCCCAAGTGTCCAAATAATATTCACAAATAATTCACAATAAAACATGATTTTTAAATCTCATTTACATCAATTTATAGGCCAAATGGAAGGAATTTAGTGTTCATTTGCTGTAAATTAAAGTCAATTTAAATCGACTTTCTAGTGGGTTCCTGTGAACGCGCTGCTTTAGAACGTTCACATTGCGCTGGATTTGTGCCCTCAAGTGCCCAGAAAAATACTGCGGGATATAAAGAGTCCAAAATGAACTACTCGCTATAGAAAACTTCAATTACAGGGTTATAAACAAGCCCCATTTAATGTAAAAATAAGGTACATACCTTTAATTGTTTGCTTTATAAAACCCTGGGGCTGCGAGAGGCTACTATAAATATTATACAAGGCCATAAAAACTAATAATACCTTTTGCGACGGGGTCTTTCAGCGATTTTCCGTTAATGATTTACTAGGCTGAACATTTTCGATTGGAACAGCCTAGTAAAAATCGCGTTTTAAACCCTCTAAACAGCGCCAAAATCACACACACGGGGTAGGGCAGATGCTCAGCCACGATTCAGGTAGGTTTTGTAACATATCTACATTTGGCCCAAACCCCTATAATCCTTTATTATCCATATACCTGTCCAAATGTCTTTTACATAGCATTTGTACCCATCTCTGTCACTTTCTCTGGCAGCTCGTTCCACATACCTTTGTGTGAAAAACATGCCCAGGATCCACTTTAAATATTTCCCCTCTCACCTTAGAACATAGAACAGTACAATGCAGGAACGGGCTCTTTAGCCCACAATTGCTGTGCTGACCATGATGCCAAAATGATGCACATGGCGTGTATCCTTCCTTTCCCAGCCTCTTCATCTGCCTGTTGAAACACCCCTTAAACTTTGGAACCATATCACAAACTCTGCAAAGTGTAGGCTTGCAGTCAGTGGTATTCTGCACCATGCATTCCTTGCAAAAACCTTGTTATCTGAAGATGCAAACAAAACAATTTCAAATTGTTTTAGAATGTATCATGCAGAGCAAGTAGATTTATCATAAGTAAAGAGAAGCAGCCAATGGGCCCATGGTAACTCTGGAGGAGCTGCAGAGATCCACAGCTCAGGTGGGAGAATCTGTCCACAGGACAACTATTAGTCGTGCACTCCACAAATTGGGCCTTTATGGAAGAGTGTCAAGAAGAAAGCCATTGTTGGAAAAAAAGCCATAAGAAGTCCCATTTGCAGTTTGCCACAAGCCATGTGGGGGACACAGCAAACATGTGGAGGAAGGCGCTCTGGTCAGATGAGACCAAAATTGAAGTTTTTGGCCTAAATGCAAAACGCTATGTGTGGCGGAAAGCTAACACTGCACATCACCCTGAACACACCATCCCCACTGTGAAACATGGTAGTGGCAGCATCATGCTGTGGGGATGCTTTTCTTCAGCAGGGACAGGGAAGCTGGTCAGAGTTGATGGGACGATGGATGGAGCCAAATACAGGGCAATCTTGGAAGAAAACCTGTTAGAGTCTGCAAAAGACTTGAGATGGGGCGGAGGTTCACTTTCCAGCAGGACAACGACCCTAAACATACAGCCAGAGCTACAATGGAATGGTTTAGATCAAAGCATATTCATGTGTTAGAATGGCCCAGTCAAAGACCAGACCTAAATCCAATTGAGAATCTCTGGCAAGACTTGAAAATTGCTGTTCACAGACGCTCTCCATGCAATCTGACTGAGCTTGAGCTATTTTGCAGAAAAGAATGGGCAAAAATTTCAGTCTCTCGATGTGCAAAGCTGGTCGAGACACACACCAAAAGACTTGCAGCTGTAATTGCAACATACCTAAACATAACATATGCCTTCTTTAACACTACCTATTTGCATTTACTTTCACAGAGCTATGGGCTTGGACTCAAAAATCCCTCAGTACATCAATGCTGTTAAAGGTCCTACAATTAACTGTGCACTTTCAGTTTACAGTACATTTGACCTCTTGAAATGCAACACCTCACATGCCCAGGTTAAACTCCATCTGCCATTCCTCCAGCAATATCTATAATTGATCTATATCATTCTGTATCCTTTGGAGAGAAGGAATGGATGACGTTTTGGGTCGAAACCCTTCTTCAGAATGTATGTGAATCATGGGGCTACAGATTGTTAAACTTGCCAGCTATATAGATGGACAAAGAAATGTCAAATGAATAGATTGTGTTAGCAATGTCAGCAGCCAGCCACGTCTTCTGGATAAGTGGATACATTTCCCCTGCACTGTGGCAGATCTTGGTTGTGGCTGATGTTTATCCCTATAGACGGGTGCAGGCATTCTGCCCTCAATTTAAATAAATGCAAAATGTTGTCCAGCTCTACTTTTGTATCACAACTTTATCAGGCTGTCCAAGTTTTTTATTTCTTGCCATAAGACATTCTATTACATTGATTCATCTGGGAGTGTAGCCCAAAGTTACTCCAATTGTTTTGCAGAAGAAACAGTTCATTATTTACAGCAATGTGTTATCCTAAATCGTACTTGGTAAAGATTTTAAAAGACAGGCGTAATTTAAAGGAAGATATTCATATTTCCCAAGGGGTTTTGGATAGTCTCTGTGTAAAGACGGATCATTATCTATGCATAATGTACAAGCAAGGGAGGCACCGATTTTTAAGGTTAATTCTGTTGGGACATTTGGGACTGAAGGGAACACGAGTTCATCAGTCACAGAAAGTAAGCATGCAGGAACAGCAGGCAGTGAAGAAAGCTAATGGCATGTTGGCCTTCATAACAAGAGGATTTGAGTATAGGAGCAAAGAGGTCATTTTGCAGTTGTACAGGGCCCTGGCGAGACCATAACTTGAGTATTGTGTGCAGCTTTGGTCTCCTAATTTGAGGAAGGAGATTCTTGCTATTGAGGGAGTGCAGCGTAGGTTCACAAGGTTAAGTCCCGGGATGGCGTGGCTGTCATATGATGAAAGAATGGAGCAACTAGGTTAGTATGGAATTTAGGATGAGAGGGGATCTTATAGAAACATATAAAATAATTAAGGGATTGGACACGCTAGATGCAGGAAACATGTTCCTGATGTTTTGTGGAGTCCAGAAACAGGGGCCACAGTTTAAGAAAAAGGGTGCAAGGAAAAAGGTAGGCCATTTAGAACTGAGATGAGGAGAAACCTTTTCACCGAGAGTTGTGAAATTCTCTGCCTCAGAAGGCAGTGGAGGCAGATTCACTGGATGCATTCAAAAGAGAGTTGGATTGAGCTCTTCGGGCTAGTGGAATCAAGGGATATGGGGAGAGAGCAGGAACGGGGTACTGATTGTGGATTATCAGCCATGATCACATTGAATGGCAGTGTTGGCTCTAAGGGCCGAATGGCTGACTCCTGCACCTATTTTTTTATGTTTATACAGTATGTTTCTATGTTATCTTAATTCTCCAAACTGCAGTCTTGGCGAGCATGTTTCTTCTGGGAATCTAGAAATTAGCGTAATTGGAAATAAATTTATCTTTCTATCGCTGACACTGAAGGAACCACTTTCTCTGCCTCTTCTCACAATAGTTTGCTCGTGATATTGCTCACTGTACATCAGTCAACAGTACTTCAAATGCCTTTTTAAAGAGTTCATCCAAATTACAAAATGCTGTTCTCCCTTTAACGTCAGAAGTTCTAACTAATAATTCATCTTCTTCGTAAACTATGAATGCAAAATATTAAAGATTAGACTTTTGACATTCTTTTTTACAATGGTTTGCCAAGTAAATGGAAGCATTTTTCCTGTCAGTAGTTTCACATCACAATCAGTTGCAGGCTTCAGTCTGAAAATGGCAACACGGGCCTTGTTATCTATCTGTCAAGCTCCCATTAATACCGATCCCCCCTCTTCACACTTTCTATATCCCAACCTAATCCATAACCAATACCACTCCCTCCATTTCTGACATTTATCTTGCTACCCCTTCTCTAACTGCTAGGATTTTCATGCCACCCATTCCTCTCCTCCCCGATTCTCCCACGTGGCCATCTGTCACACTGCTACAATTCCTCCTTTCTATCCTTTTATCCCCACCATCAATTCTCCCTGACCAGCACACTCACCCATCGCTATTAAAACCCCTCACCAAAGTGTGTACCCTCTAGCATCTGTACTATTACATTCAGCTGGTCACCAGAACCTTTCGTCCCCCTCCTCCCACTAATGTTGCACGTAGGTCCCCATTGCTTTCATCAATGCCAGTAGCCCTCCTCCTCTCACAATCACTTGAATCTCATCATCATTTCCCAAACTGCATTTATCCACACTATTTTTCCCTTATGAATTTGACATTCGACGAGCACGACTTCTGGAGGCTGCAGCGAATCGTTCGATCAGCTGAGAAGGTTGTTGGCTGCAACCTTCCCCCCCCCCCCCCCCCATTGACGAACTGTACAACGCATATGGCCAGGAAGCGAGAGGGTAAGATCATCTCTGATCGCTCTCACCCTGGCCACAAGCTATTTGAAGCACTTACCACTGGACGGAGACTCCGGACTGTCAAAGCCGCCACAGCCAGACATAAATACAGCTTTTTATCCCCACGAGCAGTAGCTCTACTCAATAACCAAACGTTTGTAGCCTCCTTTTGCTCTGGTATTTTATTTAATTCACGTATAAATTAATGTTTTTTTCTTAATTGTTTACTGCATGTCATGTTGTTATGAGCGAGCGGAGCACCAAGGTAAATTCCTTGTATGTGTACATACTTGACAATAAACGTATTCATTCTCATATCCTTATATCCCTGGCACCTTTTCCCAATCTAGAGGGGGAACCTTGTTGATAAGCTCACATTCCCAGCAGATTTCTGCCTTGGGACTATGCTCACCCTGTGAACAAGCCCCATTGTTCCTGTCTGATCACTAGCGCAATACCTGAATCTGGCCTCCATTTCTCCTCATGATCTTAACCATGGCATTGTGTTTGACAGAGCTCCCTCTCTCTGCTCCATAACCATCACTTTTTTTGACATGGCTAAAGAGTTCTTTTATTTTAATATAACTCACAAGCCTTGGGATTTTGGCTGATCTGGATGTCAGTTTCCTACTTACCCCAGGACAAGTCCCGAGTAAATCAGTGACTGTCAAAGCCAGCCCCCTTCAATGGCCTCCTTCTGCTCTCTTCAGGTTGCTGCTCTTGTCAGCACTTCTTCATCCTGGATCTTTTTCTTTTGACAGTTTTCTCTGATTCTTTCAAATGCAATCTGTCTACATTTATCTTTGGTCTGCAATCAGGCTCCTGACAGCTAAGAGATAGGGGTCAAGAGGCTAGGAAATAGAAAGGGGTAAAGGGTAGGAGATACGAGCTGAAAGCCGCATGAATATGGGACTTCACAATGTCTTCGTCCCTCAGCGTAATTGCTTGCTTTCATTTGGCTGCATTGGAGATGCCAGTTTTTTTTGGAGACAGCAGTACAAACCTGACAAGAGCAGGCAAGTGACAAACCACATTTTCTTATGTACAGCCAAGCAAGGCCGCAGAGATTTGAGCTTTATATTTATTTGTTTGCAGTTGAAAAATCATGGTTTAAAATACATAGAATTACTAAGCCAGTCTTGTACTAAGCACAAGTACAGTAATAAATTATAATTAATAAAATCAATAACAAAGCTTTAAAAAAATACTGCAATTTGCATGAATGAGGTACTGCATTAACTATGCTTATCAGCATTTTCTATTCAAATGACATCTTCTGGTATTGTGATGGTGTCGGTCTGCTCCTCCACAGAAATCATACAATTCCACGTAAACATGACAAGCCTTTGTTTGGCTTTACATTACAACTTATCCACATGTCCTGTTCATACAGAACAACTGAAATGTGCACTTCTTAGTTCACAATATTCTAGAAATAATGATATAAAAAAAATATTGCATTGAACAGATGTTCTTCACCAAAACAATCTAGATTCAATGACCCCCAGAAATCAAATGCTTTAATTTAATGAAGTACTCACAATAAAACAGAAAATGCTGTCAACCCCAAGCAGGTATGCCAACCTTTCTGGAGTCTAGATATTGCACAGAAACAGGCCCTTCGTTCCACTAAATTCACATTGACAAGCAAGCCCACAACATTAATGCTATCCTACAAACACGAGGGACAATCTACAATTATGCCAAGCCAATAAACCTACAAACCTGTACGTATTTGGAGTATGGGAGGGAACCAGAGATCCCAGAGAAAATCACTGCAGGTCACATACAAACCTCCGTACAGGCAAGCACCCGTAGTCATGATCAAACTCAGCACTCTGGTGCTGCAAGGCAGCAACTCTACTGGTGCCACCATGCTGATTTTGGATCAATTAATCTCACATAGGTCTATTTCATGATATTCGTAGTTTTCCTTTTAGGGAAAAGGAGATACAGCATAAAAACAGCCCACTGAGACCACCGGCTATCATCCATTTACACCATTCCCACGTTAATCTCAATTTGTAATTTTTTCCCACATTTTTGTCAACTCGGCCCAGATTCGAGCTTTCTTGACCTATTCAGATCTATACCATCATAATATATACCTAGATAACACATGCCTTTACCTTGTCACAAACTGGTCAACTAGATCAGCATAGACTGTGAATCTTGTATAATTACCAGAGTAAGGGGATGTCCATTTAAGACCGATATGAGGAAAACAAAAAATTAAAGATTTGCATTGAAGGCAGAGTCCCCGGGTTTATTTAAGACTGACATGTATAGATTTCTCTTCAGTGAGGAAATCGAGGGTTATGGAGAAAAAGAGTGGATGAGGCATGTTAGATCAGCCATGATCCTATTCAATGGCTGAGATGACCAAAATGGCTGATTGGTCTACTCCCAATAAAATATTTCCCGTAATCAAATATTTTAACACGGGTTAAACACTTTTTTTTCCCTTGAATTTAAGCTTCCGTATAGCAATAATGAGGAAGGCATTGGTCTCTTGCTACGAAGGTAGACAAAAATGCTGGAGAAACTCAGCGGGTGAGGCAGCATCTCTGGAGCGAAGGAAATAGGCAACGTTTCGGGTCGAAACCCTTCCTCAGGTCTCTTACTACCATAGTTTCTTTCAGTTGAAACAACCCATTTAGTCACAGCACCAAGAGCAAATAGCAGGCAATAGCAAGATTGGGTCTTGATTCCAATCTACTTTAAGATGTTGAAAGAATGGCAAACGTTTGCCTCATGCTAACTTCAAAATACAAAATACTTACCATATGTTTGGACATTTGGAGCAGCAATGAAACTGGCGACATGTGTCTACCTTGGGTTACTTTTATCAAGTTTAGTTTGCTACAAAAAAAAAAAAATTTAAAAAAAAATTGGATTTTCAAGTTTATTATTATTGAAAATATTAGGCTACAAATTTTAGGGATTTAGAAATGTGTGGGAAATGACTGGGGCACCAGTGTCAGATTATTTCATTGTTGTGGTGGAGCAATTTCGTAAGGAGCATGTACCAACATATTTGTGTGATCTCCCACAGTGGTAGAGCTCTTAAAGTGGTATCTCTCAACAGAATTTTCTGCTTGGAATAGTCAATTTGAATCAGATGACCAATTGATGAGAGAAGTCAACAGACACCCAACTTCTCCAAAGTACAGCTATTCATCATGGCCACTTGAAGGGAAGTAACAGAGCACTTCTCCACTCGGTCACCAAGAGAGATAGAAAATGATCCAATCTAAAATTTCTGATTTGTCAGAGTAATTGCCATGGTTGTCATCAGCAGTTTCCTCCTACATACAAACTATTCCTTTAGGTCAGCTTTCCCCAGTCAAGACCCACTGTGTCTTCAATGTGCATGTATGTGTCATTGCAGCAGCAACCTCACACTATTTTGAATGGAGACCAACATTACTGTTGTCACATAATCTCTCATGCCCATTAATACGTTGCATTTTGGCAGGACATTTGTTGGGAGAACCACTGGCTACAACCTTCCTACAGATCAGCACATTAATGACGTCTGGACCTGTGCATTGCAACAATGAAATGCCGAAGTGTTCACGGCAAACTGCCAGCATATTGACTCTCCGTCTCCAGCCACACTACAAAGGCTAGTGGCACATCACAGAATCGCCAGGAACCCTGCATATCAAGCCCAGAGTTTTATATGGCCATGACTAATAAATCTTGTGCATCACAGTACTTCATTCAAAGTACAAAAGGTTATATTTCTCATTGTTTATTTCACTACAAACTACTGTAAACTTAAATATATCGTTATTAATTTAATATTTTGAAATAACTATTTTGAGACATATATTTCTATATGTATGATCAAAAACAGGGACAGAATCAATGCTAGAGAGCAGGGAAACTGTCCCTTCAGCCATCATGTTCACATTGTACAACCAAAGGTCAAATGCAAACATCGGACCAGATGAGAAAAGGGAGCAGAGGTTATACTCAATGTTCTTGCTATCTCCATTTGAGTAATTGAATGCATAAACTATTGAACTTTGTTCATCCTTTCGCAAGAAAACATAACTGTTTTTGCACTTTTAACTTATTAAAAATACAAAGAATTGACTGGTATAAAGAGCACCAAAGAAACATATTCCCCTCCCACAAATTGCATTGAGCATAAAAATCAATAATTCTTAATAAAAATTAATCTTGAAAAAAGATTGCCTCTATTCTATTTCTGTGGCTTTATTGGCATTCACATTTTGTCAAATGATTCTTCTATGCATCCTAGTAACATGCCTAAATAGTCCCTAATGTATAATGCTCCATTTTATATTAAGGGGAGACTGGATTTTATTGCCTATTGCAGTAGACCCATCTACTTGAATGTAATAGTCTTCCAATAGTGTAAAATCAAAATGTAATTCAATTCTTCTGTGAAAGGAGTAATCTCCTTAGTTAAAATGCGAGCAGATCACTTGGTGTGGAGTTTAGCCAGTATGTCGGCATTTCTAATTCAGGTCATAAAATGTAAAGATTTAAACATTTTCTATTTTATATACCCTAAAGTTTTAATTGAATATTAATCTTCAAATGCGTAAAATTCAGTGGCTTGTCGTTTTGGCTATTTTAAATTCAAACCTCTTGTTGGATTCAATTAGTCCTCAATTTTTTTATATTCAGCAGAGAAGCAAAGTTACACAAATTATCTCTTTCTCGGCAGTTCCCTTTTTGGATTGAGGATAATTGGCTTCCACTGCTGTTCTGTGGGTTCTGAGGATTTTGTGATGAAGAACCAGCTGTAGGTAGAGCAGGAAATGCTTGGCAGTGGGCAAATAGTTTGAGAAGTGATGCACATTTTTTGTTTATGTCAGCCTTCTGTGTGCTCCCGAGTATGAATGATTGCCTTCCCAAATTCTTTCTCCACTTTGAGAAACCAAATCAGGGATTCCTAGGAACTGGCAGGGATATTGCATTTTTCCCCCTCAGACTTTAAGAACAGCTTTAAATCCTTCTTTCTACCAGACACCCTTCTTACATGAGAGTACGGAATAGTATGCCTGGGTCAGGAGTCTGATATCATGTATGCAAATGACATATCCTTCTAACAGAGACCACTGAGTGCAATTGGGGCTCCATGTTAGGATGTTGGCAAATATCGATGATGAATTTCATCACAAGCTGTTGTATACTAGCATAACCTAGCGTTTTCTGAGGAAAAGGGTGTTTGAAGATCAAGGTCTTAAACCCAAACACAAGCTTATAATCCACCAGGGAGCAGGATTCCCTATCCTCCAGTACACTTCTGAAACTTGGATTGTGTTCAATTGACTTGACAGTACTTTGACATGTTTGCTGTAGGTAGCTCAAGTTTCAGAAGCATACAGGTGGACAGGGAATCACTACTACCAGGTAGACCGTGGATTTCATGCTGGGTTTTCGGCTTTGATCAAACATTCATTTCCTTACTCACTGGGATTATACTGGTACAATGGAGGCAATAGTGAATTCATCACTGCTGTTTGGCTTCACTGAGAGATGGCTACTGACGTATGGGAAGTGATGCAACTTTGTACCAAAGTTGGTGCACAAACAATACTCATTTCCCAGTTATCCCTACTCTGGTTGGACTTCCAGCCTGATACGATTACATTTTGAAGATAAAAGGTTCAATACTAAAAAATCATTAGCGACTATCACAGAATCACCGAAAAGTCATACCACACAGATACTATTTCGGACCACTGTAAAATTATTCATTCCACTATAAGGATGGTTGCAAACAATTGCACCTCCATGTCCAGTAACGTTGGCATTTCATCTGCATTTCTAGCATGAAGTAAAATGAAAATAAATCTAGAGTAATACTGTAGAGGGCCAATTCAAGTAGCAATTCAGGAACACATAAATTACAATTGCTTTTGATGATTCTATCCAGACTTTACTAAATTAACCATATAACAATTACAGGAAACAGGCCATCTCGGCCCTACAAGTTTGCCGACAAATTAAAATTCCCCTTAGTCCCACCAGCAGCCTTTCCATTCCCTTCATCCATATCCTATCCAATTTATTTTTAAATAGCCTCAGCACTTCCACTGGAAGCTCATTCCACACCGCTGGAGTAAAGAAGTTCCCCCTCATATTACCCCTAAACTTCGTCCCTTAATTCTGAAGTCATGTCCTCCTGTTTGAATCTTCCCTATTCTCAAAGGGAAAAGCTTGTCCAGATCAACTGTCTATCCCTCTCATCATTTTAAAGACCTCTATCAGGTCCCCCCTTAACCTTCTGCGCTCCAGAGAATAAAGACCTAACTTATTCAACCTTAACAGCCTTTCTACACAATCGTAATAACCTCAGCCTAAAAGTGGTAACATAATATCGGTTGCATTTGTTTCATCCAATAATAGTAACAATCATCCAAGTTACCTACAATGCTTTGCAATGAAAATAAACACAACAGAAGTACATTTGTTCCGCATCTGAGATCAGAATGATGAAGCTAATCTTCATCTAGTTACATTTCATCTCATTTTCGCCAACTTAAAATAAAATCCATTAGATGCAATACTATCCCTACCTTTAAAATGCTTTAAAAAAGAAAATCAACATAGTTCTTCAATCAGTGTCTTGGCCACTGCGTGTGGCTGTTTCTGCTCGAAATAAATTCACAAATTCAAATTCTATGTGTGTGTCTGGAAATCAATCTCTGGATGGAAGCAACAGGCCTTTGTTTCTAAAGTCAACCCATCATCTGACCATCCACCTGCTGACTCGGCCCATTATCAGCGAAGATGAAACCAATTTTTCCTTTGATACAAAATGCTTGGTTTCTTTACAAGAATCGTATTTACAAGACTATTCAGAGAAATTCTCTAGGAATATGTGTGAGTTCTGAAGTATTTTAATGGATTGTAGTGCCATAATAATTTATACATTCAATTTCTAATTTCTTATGTCCTCAACATGAATAGTTTAGAAACTGGGCACTTTCCTCCATTGTTCAATGGAAACATAGAGAAATAGATACAGGAGTAGGCCATTCGGCTCTTTGAGCTCGCACCACCATCAATATGATCATGGCCTATTATCTAAAATCAGTACCCTGGTCCTGCTTTCCCCCCCATATCCCTTGATTCCTTTAGCCCCAAGAGCTAAATCTAACTCTCTCTAGGAATATCTGACCAAAAGAGCCGCAGAATGAATGCCAGGACTCTGGACTATTGTCAATCGAGTCATTATTTTATAAATTACAAACTTCATTTAAAGCACACATCATCTTGTATAATACCATTTTATTTCAGCTTACATTTCAATTACACCTCGAAAGAGTCTCAAAATCAATTGAATATCCATTAAATGTGGATTAAAAAAAAAAGTATCGAATTACAGTGGCTTAATTCCCAGTAAAAATAAAATCTTCTCATTGCAATTTTTTTTTAGGTACTTGGATATATCGTACCCTCAATTCTTGAAAATGTGTTTGGATTGAGGTTTAGAAATGAACAATTAATGTTTTCAAATTGAATTCATTTGAACAGAAGTGAAGGAAATTGTTCAATGTTTTTAAGAATACTGAGGTACAATTTCCTACTGACTTTGTTTAAAAAAAGTCAAATGTAGTAGGCGATTTTTTAAGCACCACCCTTCAGTTAAATAGATTAGATATATAGCACGGAAACAGACCCTACAGCCCACCAAGTCCATGCCAACCAGCAATCCCCGTACACTAGCACTATCCTACACTCCCAGGACAATTTACAATTTTACAAAAACTTACAAACCTGTATGTTTTTGGAGTGTGGGGAAAAAACCCATGTGGTCACAGGGAGAACATACAAACTCTGTACACACAGCCCCCGTTGTCAGAATCGAACCCTGGTCTCTGGTGCTGAAAGACAGCAACTCTACCGTTGTACCAACGAATAAATTATTTTGTTTAAAAATAAAAATTCAATTCATGTTAATTCCTTCTCTGGGAAAGGATGAACACTTTCCTCCTCCCAGCTGGCATCACACCACCCCGTTTATAAATGTGAACTCAACAAATTGGCCAAAAGTCCAGTAGTGTGCCACAGCAACTCTAGAGTCATGAAATTGGTTTATTCATCCTCTCTGGTCCAACAACGACAGGCATGGAAGAGAACAAAGGGGTTTACTCTACAATTTTCCCTAGAGAGATGCCCCACATAATAAAGTGTTCTCTCAGAGGTCATCCCCTCGGTACATAGCTGAAGCACATATAATGTTGGCCATGACAAGACCAACAATAGCTAGACCGTGTTGGGGATGAAGCATGGCAAATGAGTCACTGGTGAGTATATCAGGTTGATATCCGACAGTGAAGATTGCAAAATCGCATCGCCGATCTTTTGATGTAACAAGCCGCTGCAGTTGATTGATCAGGAACAAAGACCTGTTGATGATGTTGTTGGATCTTCAATGTTTTTTAAAAAAAGGGGTCAAGTCAATGCAATTGCAGACTTTGAGGACAATAATGATTCTTTTGCAAAGGTTCACATTAATAATTCTCATGATGTTAACATGTCAACCATCAATTGACAGGAAAGCACATTTGTGGTTGAGTAATATCCTGCAACGTGCCCAACTGTGGATATGTTCAGGTTTACTATAACGTGTGATCTACTACCTGAAGCTTACCTGCTTAGTTCATAAAGAATGGCACTTGCAGAGTTACTAATACTCAATTAGATAAACCATTAGCCAGCATAACAAGAGGAATTAAAATAAATGGAGAAAAAAAAGTAAATACATAATTTGCAAATGAACTACCGCAAATCATTAACCATCATATACAATTTGAAAAATATGGACAAAAATCCAACCAATTTACTGTCTTGGAATAAAGTGCTCAAAACATTTCTTATTCTTTCAGAACTTCAAGCAACAATCTGCTACAAACATCCTAAATCAATTAAAAAAACATATACATTAACAGTGTCGTCAATTCCATATAGTGATAGAAAATGCTCAAAATGTTCATTATTTAATTAGAATACAAAGTTATTTTAGGCATCGATTGGTGAAAAATTCCCTGCTAGCCACTACTTCCTCTAATTGGAAAATAAATTATTTTCCATGTTCGTGGGATCATGGAGCAGGGAGAGGCAAATTGGTCTATTGTGTCCATGCTAGTAATATTGAGTACAATATTAATTAATCAAGAGTTTGAACAATAACATCAGCAATTTTCCACTGGGTGAATCTTGACGAGGCTTGAAATTAGTAACAAAATATCACTTAAGTAACTTTGTCATCTCTTGTTGAATGACATCTTGTGTAGGATCCTTCTAATGGCAGTATGGATGATCTTCTGTTTGACTGAAGAATAGTTTGAAAAACTCCTCTCATTTATTTTCTTTAGCCAGTTATCATATGATTAATATGACCCTGAAAAAGAAACACATTCTAAATTTATTTTAGAACAGATTTCGAACATTAACAGATAAAGTATGCTTATTGTTTAAATTACACTACACATGGAAAATCTACCTTATATACTAGAAGTTGAGAAAGGATAAAAATTGCCCAAAGAAAATGTGGCAGTTTCTCAAAGGCCAAAATAAATGCCAGCCATGAAGTAATGACAGTCATGTTTTCTAGGAATAGCAAACAATATGAGCATGACCAATCTTACGCGTTTTTTCCTCTGCTTTCTTTACATATTTGAACTTTATCTTCTTGAGGTTCGACTATATTTGAAAATGATTTTGCTGCCTCACTCATTATTTTCCTTTGTCTTGTTGGCAATTATGAATTAGGGTCACGAGAAAAAACATTAGCAGCCCATTCAAACTAAGACATACAGCATACAAACCTGTTGCCCAGAAATACACCTCCCGCAAAATATGTTAGATAATTATGGTAATTTTCCTCACAAACTCAGGAACACCAGCAGCACCATAAACAAAAATCACAGATTCAAAGCCACATACTAAATTTTTATGGATTCAGAACAGGCATATTCAAAGAAAACAGAGTTGTGGTGGAAGGATGAAATTCTGGCTCGACGTCTGTGACATGTGGAGTTCCGCAGGGATCTGTGATGGGACCTCTACTGTTGATGATATACACAAATGAGCGAAACAAAGATATAGATGAGTTGATGAGCAAATTTTCTGATAACACCAAAATTGGACAGTGATGAATGCTATCAGAAGATGCAGTGGAATATAGATCAGCTTCAGAAATGGGCGGATAAATTACACATAAAGTATAACTTGAGCATGTGTGAGGGGTTGCACTTCGGGAGGTTGAATGTAAGAGGAGGGTATATAGTTAATGGCAAGATCCTTAACAACATTGATGTGCAGAGGGATCTTGGAGTCCAAGTTTACAGCTCCCTGAAGATGACAGTACAAGTTGATAGTGGTAAAGAATGCATATGGTATGCTTGCATTCATTGCTTGGGGCATTGAATATAAGATTCAGGAAGTAGTGATGTAGCTGCTCTATAGGATTTTGGTTAGACCACATTTGGAGTATTTGGAACATCAGAAGTTGAGGGGAGACTTGGTCGAACTATATAACATTATGAGAGGCATAGATAGGTTAGAAAATCAGAACCTTTCCCCCCCAGCATGGAAATGTCCAACACTAGAGGGCACAGCTATAAGGTGCGAGGGGAAATGTTGAATGGAGATGTGCGGGGCAAGTTTTTTTTCACTAGTAGACTAGTGGGGGCCTGGAACACATTGCCAGTGGGGGTGGTAAATGCATATATAATTGTATTTAAGAGGCTTTTAGATAGGCACATGGAAGTGCAGGGAAAAGAGGAATATGGATCATGTACAGGTAGATGAGATTAGTTTAACTTGGCATCATGTCCAGCACAAACATCGTGGGCAGTAGTTCCTGTGCTGTACTGTTCTATCTGTGAAACTCTTAGATACATAGAAACATAGAAATTAGGTGCAGGAGTAGGCCATTCGGCCCTTCGAGCCTGCACCGCCATTCAATATGATCATGGCTGATCATCCAACTCAGTATCCCGTACCTGCCTTCTCTCCATACCCTCTGATCCCCTTGGCCACAAGGGCCACATCTAACTCCCTCTTAAATATAGCCAATGACCTGGCCTCAACTACCTTCTGTGGCAGAGAGTTCCAGAGATTCACCACTCTCTGTGTGAAAAAAGTTCTCCTCATCTCGGTTTTAAAGGATTTTCCCCTTATCCTTAAGTTGTGACCCCTTGTCCTGGACTTCCCCAACATCAGGAACAATCTTCCTGCATCTAGCCTGTCCAACCCCTTAAGAATTTTGTAAGTTTCTATAAGATCCCCTCTCAATCTCCTAAATTCTAGAGAGTATAAAACAAGTCTATCCAGTCTTTCTTCATAAGACAGTCCTGACATCCCAGGAATCAGTCTGGTGAACCTTCTCTGCACTCCCTCTATGGCAATAACGTCCTTCCTCAGATTTGGAGACCAAAACTGTACGCAATACTCCAAGTGTGGTCTCACCAAGACCCTGTACAACTGCAGTAGAACCTCCCTGCTCCTATACTCAAAACCTTTTGCTATGAAAGCCAACATACCATTTGCTTTCTTTACTGCCTGCTGCACCTGCATGCCTACCTTCAATGACTGGTGTACCATGACACCCAGGTCTCGCTGCATCTCCCCCTTTCCCAATCGGCCATCTTAGCTGCACATATCTTCAATAAAGACTTCCTGAAACAATGTGAAACTATTCTAGACTTAGTAATAGTAACAAGGCTGAAGATCACATTACAGCACCCAGTTCAAAAATGTGAGCCATTCATTTTTTTTTCACTTGTCATTTCAGCACCAAGGAATAATAGAATATTAATCCATGACCTGAAAAATAGCCAAAAATGTGAAAAAAGCTATTCTAGACTTATTGTAACAAATAGTAACAAGGCTGAAGATCACATTACAGGTGCACCCCTTTTAGTTCAAAAAAAGTGAAAACCGCCATTCATTTTTCGCGTTTGGCAAACTTGTACATTTGGAGACAGCAAACCAAAATGTTAGTCAGTTAGTTTGGAGGGCTTTTATGCTCCATGGGATGCAGGCGGGGAGCGGTCAATGCCTAGTAAGCCATGATGGTGGGGCAGTGCTGGAGCTCCGACCCCGGCAATCTAATAAGGCCTCCATGACACAAATGTCAGGAGTCGCGGCGTCGCAGCGCTGGGTGCAGTCAATGCCATTGTGGCCATACATCGCTCGCTCGCTGGATTTCCTCACAGTCAGGGTATTTCGTAGCTCCTCCCTTACAGAAAAAGAGCCTCCGGAAAATAATTTGTTTTACAACCGGCGCCGCCCGCGGCTTCATAGAAAAGCCTGAATAGTATACAGCCCGAATTTGTAACAAATTTTACAAATTCAAGCTCGAAGTATAGCCATTGTAAGACTAAATAGTGCCAAGACCTTGTTAAAGGCTTGGATGGATGATCAACTGTAGATGCAGTTAGTTAGTTCACAGCACTGTAGGTTAACCTGGACCAAATATCCCTAAAGTCTTACATACCTCTCAAAACTGAGCGCTTCAATGATATTTTATTAAATTCACCTGTACGTTTTCATAAAGTATTTTGTCTAGCAATCTGATTATCAGTTCAACCTGCGTGTGTCACATTCACCATTTGTAAGGGCAACAAATTTGCGTTCAATAATCCTTATGAAATTAAAATACTTACAGATTCACCTGCCAAACATCGTGGGCATGGCTTTAATGTGTCTCGTTGTATCTAGGGAAAGAAAATGTTGCTGTAAAAATTTACCGTATTCTTGTCCCAATTTTGTCACTCATCACTGACAATTCCATAGTCCCTCCTTCCCCTCAGGTCAAAAGTCTGGGTGTCATACTTGATAGCACACTTTCTTTTGAAAAACACATCAATAATCTCACTCGGGTCTGCTTACTTTCACCTACGCACTATCCACCGTCTTTGTCCATCACTCACACCTAACAGCACTGCTGCTCTCATCCACGCCCTCGTCACCTCCCGTATTGATTATTGTAACTCTCTCCTCTCTGGTTTACCACACGTCCATTCATAAACTCCAATTGGTCCAGAACTCAGCTGCCCGCATTATCACCAGAACCCCATCCACCGAACACATCACTCCCATCCTCAAACAACTGCACTGGTTCCCTGTCCAATACCGCATTTATTAAGATTCTCCTCCTCACTTTCAAAGCTCTCCACAATCTCGCTCCTCCAGCCTTACACTCCATCCCAAACTCTCCGATCCTCTTCTTCCTCCTTGCTCTCCACTTCATCTGCCCGCCTGTCCACGATGGGGTTCAGAGCCTTCAGCCCCTCGCCTCTGGAACTCTCCCACTATCCATCCGTACCATAGAGTCTCTCCCCACCTTTAAAACCTCCCTCAAAACTCACCTATTCAGACTGGACTATCCCACGTAACTCCACTTTCTATCAAATTCATGGATATGTTGTTTTTGTTTCATTTTATTTATATATTTGTAATTTACTTGTTTTAACTGTAAGGTGCCCTTGAGTGTTCTGAAAGGCACCCACAAATAAAATGCATTATTATTATTATTACTCTGATAATCTATGTCTCTCCAGGTTAGTTGGGTAAGACAGACTTAATTCTCATTCCTGAAAACACCATCCTAAATATTTTATGCCAATGACTATAATGTTTTAACTACAAGCAGGTAATTAATGATCTGCTATGAAAATATTATGGTTAATTCCAACTTTTCACATTTTAATAAGGGAGTAATGCTGAGAATGCTAATTTGAAACAGTTATATACACACCATATAAAAAACGCAAGCTGCATCTCAATTTGCTCACATGCTAATGAAAAGAACTGCAACCTCATTCAAATATTATACATAAACTCAAAACACTCTTCCTTTGCAAACTCATTTTGGATAATTAAAATGTATTACTTCTACAACAAAACCAATTTGTACAAAACGTAATTTGTGTGTTCATCCATCTTTACTTAAACCATACTGGCAACTCTTGAATTCACAAAATTGTGAATATTCACATGTGAATGATTGTTATAATGATCCGAAATGGTCATTGATTATTGGTATCAGTATTTATCCATGGTGCTATTTAAAAACTCAAAGTTAGTAGATACAATTGGTAGTATTAAATCGATGTATCCATTTAAAAAAAGTATCTTACAATAACAATCTTTGTACAACCATCAACTACAAAGGGGGGAAAAAAATGTATTACCATAAAAGATAACTGGTCTATACTAGGCTGTGCAAAAATACTGCAATTTGTTCCAGCAGGTTGACCATGCTTCTGCAGTTCTAGGGAGCTCCCATTTAGTTGGGTGTAGATGTCATTCTCATTCTCAAAACAGCCATCCAGTCTTTGGCATGGCCGCTTCTGAAATTAAAATAAGATATTATACAGGTTATTATTCCTTATTACAACGAATGCAAAGCTGAGTTTTTCTAGAACTACCGTTTTCTAAGCACATTGATAAGGCAAACACAAATCACAAGTTTAAATCAAAAGTAACACCTTCAGCCTGGAGACATGTTTATAGAGCATGTAAATGAGGAGATTCAAATTGCTTTAATCCAATCCGACTCTATGAAAAGTCCTTTGCAATGATAGTGCCGAGTTCACCAACTCAGTGCCCACAAGCTTTTGTAAATTTGGAAATATGGCATTCTGACAATTATGTGAAATATTTGCACAAAGAAAGCTAACTTTCTTTGTGCAAATCCCAGCCAGTGGTACTTTCTAGCAGCCAGCCAAATGTTTTGGTGCAAACCACGTACTCAACCATCCAATTAACTTCAGTTTTACAAGGATATCTAGTTAAATACTGACCATATCAAGGCTTTCCCATCACTTAGGAAATCCAGTTCTTGTCTGTTGACGTCAAGAACAGAGTGGTACTTTCAGAATCAAAACTAAGCAGGTAATTAATAATAGAATAGAACTTAGAATAATACAGCACTGGGAAAGGCCCTAGTCCACAATGCCAGTGCTAGCCATCATGCTAATCAAAACAAATCCATCTGCTTGCACATGGTTTCTATCCCTCCATTCCCTGTCTATTCATGTACAGGTCCAAATACCTCTTAAATATTATTATTGTATCTGCTGCCAAAATCACCCCTGGCAGTGCAATCCCGATGCCCACCATGCTGTTAAAAAAACCTTCATTCGCAATCTATATCCGATCATATATTCTTATTAAAAGTCTGACCTTGGACGCGTGTACGTGTGGTTGTCTTTACATCTTCGCAAAAACACTACGCGGTAACGATTACATTTTTACATCTGAAGAAGGGGTTCGGCCCGAAACGTTGCCTATTTCCTTCGCTCCATAGATGCTGCTGCACCCGCTGAGTTTCTCCAGCTTTTTTGTGTACATTTTTACATATACTGATTTACATTTTTCCCCTCGAGGCCGAGACTACCGTCACTGAATAGTTTATGCTTTATTTCTCGAATTATTACTGATCAAAAAGTAAGAAGTTTAAAAACATCAAAAGACTTTTGAATTTAAAACGACCAGCTTTCACTGATGACGTCACAATGGCTCGGCTCGCAGTGATCACTGAATGGTTTCATCCTATATTTAATGTTATTCACAATTAAAGCTTTAAAAATGCCAACGCTCAAGATTTTTACATATTCTGATTCACATTTTTCCCCTCTAGGCAGAGACCACCTTTACTGAATGTTTTATGCTTTATTTCTGGACATATTTATTTGTTGCGGTAATGATAAAGGTTTTACATATTCTGACATATTTTTCTCCTCTAAGAAGTGATCAGCTTCACTTAAGATTTGACGCAATATTTCGACATTAGTGATTACAGTTTAAAAAAAAAGATAACTGCCTTTTAAGCTTCGACTGATGACGTCACAATGAGGTGGGTGGCCACGATGGCTCGGGTGACTCGGTGTCCATTTCACACACAGAATATTCCATGAGCTTCGAGTGACGTCGGGGGGGCATTTAAATTAACGTTCCGCTTTTTCCGACCCGGGGTTCTACCCGCGACGCCCCGGGTGGGATTTTACGTGGCCAGCAAGGAGGCATCGAGACTGTGGCAGTGAAGACATTGAGACCCCAGCGGTGAGGTGGGGAGTGATTGTCTCCGGGGAGCGCCTGTCTCCGGGATGAGCGCAGATGCCCCCCCCCCCACCCCACGTTGGGGGACGGGCTCCAACGGGTCCCACGATCTATATCTCTCTAAATCTCTCCTTGCCTCCAGTGGGGGTGAGTGGTGTAATATTGCGTTGGCGATCTGGCCAACCATGTGACAGGGTCCCAATGGGTCCCAGTTGGTTTAGTATATCCTTCAAAACTTCGCTCTTCTCACCTTTATAACAATGCCCGCTAGTATTGTACATTTCTACCCTGGGAAAGATCTCAACTAGCCAAACACTTTATCCTTTTTATATTTCTATCAGGTCTCCCCTCATTCTCCAATACTCCAAGAAAACAATCCAAGTTTGTCCAAACTCTCCTTGCAGCTAATACACTTCTATCCAGGCAAAATTCTGATAAAACTTCTCTACACCTTCTATAAAGCCTCCAGATCCTTCAAATAATGCAGTGACCAAAACGGCACACAATACTCTAAATGTGGCCTTGGTTGTACTTGTTCATGGCTTGATTGCACTTGTAGGGTCTACGGAATCCCACGACAGAAAGCAAAGAACAAACGGCACTTAGCTGAGCCAGACACCTTTTGTCACGTTTATTCCAGAAGCCCCTTTTACCTACATTCTCACCAATCATAACCCGTGTGCAGATAAGGCCAATCAGTGCATCTGACCTTGGAGTTCCTATTGAGCTCTTGTGGCTGGACCTTCTTGTAAGGTAAGATAGGAGATATAAGATATGCCATTTATTGTCACTATACATGTACAGTGAAACTGAAAGCTGCTCGTACTCAGTGCATACATACAATTTTACACAAAAAACAAGAAACAGAAAAACAAAACAGAAGGGAGATGGGGGGGGGGGGGAATAGGTGCACAAATTCTACGGCGCTACATACATATATACATATATACAGATGGAAGTCCGTGTTGGGCGGTGTAGTCAGTGCATGTGTGGATTTGAATTTATGGTAGATATAATTCTCGGGAAGCAGCTATTCCTGAGTCTGTTTGTCCTGGATTTGATGCACCTATAGCGCCTTCCAGAGGGCAGCAGGTCGAACAGTCCAAACGCAGGATGGGAGCTGTCTTTGGTGATCTTCTTTGCCCTGCTAAGGCAGCGGGAGGTGTAGATGTCCATCAGGGAGGGGAGAGGGCAACCAATGATCCTCTGCGCTGTCCTGGTTACCCTCTGAAGCCTCTGGTATTCATGGTATGGTATTCATCTGGTATGGTATTACAGACATGATCTTATGTAGTCTTACCCAAATTCTGAAATGCTGTAGCTTAAAACTTGAGCAAGATAGAATTATGACCAATTATATCATGATGCTGTCATTATGCTACAGCTAGTTTGCTGGGTTTCTTTCTCCAGTTCTCTGGCAAAATGTCAGTACCGCAAGTCCAGTGCACAAAACAGCTTTCCCCAGCTATTTAAAATAAGGTCACTGTATGATGGTACACAAGATCTCATTTGAGATTCATATTCAGCATTTTATCTATTTTCAAAATACTTTTGGGGCAAGTGTTTAAAGATTCATAATGGGTGATAAACGTTGATTCAATAATTGGTTAAGTTAGCCTTCTGGGTCTTTAATTAGAAGTCACAACATCTGAACAAAGATACACAGGATTGGGTGGAAGATTGCAACCTTTGCAAAGGTCCGCCCTGTTTCGACGAATGCAATCAACCCGGCGTGCACAATCAGATACAATCAAATAGAACAAGTTGTCCTACAACTTTAGGCTGTGCATGCCATACGCAAGAAGAAGATACACAGGATATCTAACCATAACAGGTCTAAAAGTTCTGTAAGCTACCACAAGAGGGCACTTAATGGTGTCTGTATGTAACATGGACCTTTTAAATCATCAGATATTCTCAGTGAATTCTGACCAGTTAACCTGGAATAACAACTTGGATCAAATCTGATTAAAGTTATTTTTCTCTAATGGAACAAATATATATTTCAGCAACATTATAATTATAGCAGCTGCTTTACAAAATATAACTCAATTACAGTATCATATACCTCTGAATATAACCAGATGACATAATGGCATAGCTGGTAGAGCTGCTGTCTCTCAGTGCAAAAGACTTGGGTTTGACGAGGACCTCGAATGCTGCCTGTGCGGAGTTTGTATGTTCTCCATGTGACCGCGTGGGATTCCTCCAGGGTGCTCCGGTTTCCTCCCACAGCCCAAATATGATATGATAAAACTTTATTCATCCCCGGAGGGAAATTGGTATGCCGACAGTCACACCACACAAGGTACACAAAAAACTTGAAATTAAAAGTGAAAACAAAAATAAAAAGACAAACGACTATTGGCTGGCTGCCGTGTGCACAGCGCCTTCACCAGAACAAACAAACAAACAGACTTATGTGTTCAAGAAGGAACTGCAGATGTTGGAAAATTGAAGGTACACAAAAATGCTTGAGAAACTCAGCGGGTGCAGCAGCATCTATGGAGCGAAGGAGATAGGTAACGTTTCGGGCCAAAACCCTTCTTCAGACTGACTTCAAACACAGACTTATCCCTTTGTTCTCCCACCTTCCCTCACGACGGTCCCACATACGCCGGATCCCCATTGTCTTAACCTCCCCCTCCTCCGCGCTCATCGACCATGAGGCCCCACCGCCACCGAGGCCCATGTTGCCGCCGCCAGCCAGAAGATTCAGAATCAATGCTCAATGCAATGACATGGAAAACTACTAGCTATGCACTCCAGAGGTCTTGAGCAATTCCAACTTGGCATTTCTGTTTCTCGAATTCAAGAAAGATCAGCAGGTAAACTCAGTCAGCTGGCACCCTGCCTGTTTGCAATCTCTGCCGCACTCCTCTCCGTTCTCAGTTTTGTTTTGCCCGTGCTGGGTTGTAAGTTAATTGGCCTCAAAATGGCCTCTGGTGTGTGGTGAGTGGGTTAGAAAATGGTATAACATAGAACTAGTGCGAATGGGTGATTGATGATCAGCATGGCTTTGGTGTGCCGAAGGGCCTGCTTCCATGATGCATCTCTAAACTAATGTCACGATCATAAATCAAATTCATGAATTTTAAGATTACCTACAATCTATAGCCAGATTGGTATAGAGTAGAGTAGCCCATCAGTCTGTCTGTAAATTATAATGATTTGGTTTAAGCGAACGTCATTATTTTAAGAATAAATGATTTATCGTTCCCTTTAAGATGAATGAAAATAAATGGAAAGAGTCAAGCCAAGTAGAGCAAGTCACAGAATATCACTTGGGAGTATAAAGGATATAATTATTATAATTTAAGATTTGGAATATCTGTAGAAAGGAAATAGACCGTGCCAAGATTGAAAAAAAAGCAAAGTGGAAAAGGGCCATTTTCAAATGGATGAGTACAGATCTGATCCCAATAAACTTGATTCAAAGCTTGGCAGGCAAAACAGTGATTTCATATTGGGAAGCCTTTAAATTTGACATATTTTAACTACAGTCTCGATATATTCCTAGATTGGTTACAGGAAGTTCAGAGGGGAAGTAAAAGTAAAGGGAGGAATAAGGAAGGAGAGAGCATGAAATAAGTTTGGCAGAAAGGAAAAAAAGGAAATCCAAAGATATTTTTTAGGCCTGCAAACAGGATAAAGGACAAGCGAGGCCAGCTGGAAATTAAGGATATAAATGAATCTCCTCAACCCAGGAAATGCTGCCAGACTCTTCAAAGGAAGATATATACTGGATGAGTTAAAAACATTCAAATGAAGAGGTACTAGAAAGATACTAGTACCTCTTCATTTGCATTCTAGGTTGCTGAAGGAAGCCATGGAATGAATTGTAGATTCTTGTTAAACTCTTTCAATATCTATAAAGTGAAAAATTGAAAATATTAACACTCATTCTAATAAAGATCCATGCATAAATCTAAAAACCTACAGATCAAAGAAAAAATAATTGGGAAAGTTTGAGAAATAATAATTAAAGACCAATTTTGTATTTATTTGGCAAAGTGTGGGTTGAGTAAAGAACACAAGCATAGATTTGTTAAAGACAGTGTGAACCAAAATAATAGATGGACAAAATAATAGATGGTCAATGAGTGAATCATGGTTGATGTGGTATATATGTAGTTTCAAAAGGCATTTGACAAGATGCGACATACCCATATAACCATATAACAATTACAGCACGGAAACAGGCCATCTCGACCCTTCTAGTCTGTGCCGAACACATAATCTCCCCTAGTCCCATATACCTGCGCTCAGACCATAACCCTCCATTCCCTTCCCGTCCATATAACTATCCAATTTATTTTTAAATGATAAAAACAAACCTGCCTCCACCACCTTCACTGGAAGCTCATTCCAGACAGCCACCACTCTCTGAGTAAAGATTCCCCCTCATGTTACCCCTAAACTTCAGTCCCTTAATTCTCATGTCATGTCCCCTTGTTTGAATCTTCCCAACTTTCAGTGGGAAAAGCTTTTCCACGTCAACTCTGTCTATCCCTCTCATCATTATAAAAACCTCTATCAAGTTCCCCCCTTAACCTTTTGCGCTCCAAAGAATAAAGCCCTAACTTGTTCAACCTTTCTCTGTAACCTAGTTGCTGAAACCCAGGCAACATTCTAGTAAATCTCCTCTGTACTCTCTATTTTGTTGACATCCTTCCTATAATTAGGCGACCAAAATTGTACACCATACTCCAGATTGGCCTCACCAATGCCTTGTACAATTTTAACATTACATCCCAACTTCTATACTCAATGCTCTGATTTATAAAGGCCAGCACAACAAAAGCTTTCTTTACCACCCTATCTACATGAGATTCCACTTTCAGGGAACTGTGCACAGTTATTCCCAGATCCCTCTGTTCACCTACATTCTTCAATTCCCTACCATTTACCATGTACGTCCTATTTTGATTTGTCCTGCCAAGATGTAGCACCTCACACTTATCAGCATTAAACTCCATCTGCCATCTTTCAGCCCACTCTTCCAACTGGCATAAATCTCTCTGTAGACTTTGAAACTCTACTTCATTACCCGCAACCCCACCTATCTTAGTATCATCTGCATACTTACTAATCCAATTTACCACACCATCATCCAGATCATTGATGTACATGACAAACAACAGTGGACCCAACACAGATCCCTGTGGCACCCCACTCGTCACTGGCCTCCAACCTGACAAACAACCATCCACCATTACTCTCTGGCATCTCCCATTCAGCCACTGTTGAATCCATCTTGCTACTCCACCATTAATACCCAACCATTGAACCTTCTTAACCAACCTTCCATGAGGAACCTTGTCAAAGGCCTTACTGAAGTCCATATACACAACATCCACTGCTTTACCCTCATCAATTTCCCGAGTAACATCTTCAAAAAATTCAAGAAGATTAGTTAAACATGACCTTTCAGGCACAAATCCATGTTGACTGTTCCTAATCAGACCCTGTTTATCCAGATGCTTATATATTATCTCTAAGTATTCTTTCCATTAATTTGCCCACCACTGACGTCAAACTAACAGGTCTATAATTGCTAGGTTTACTCTTAGGCCCCTTTTTAAACAATGGAACAACATGCGCAGTACGCCAATCCTCCGGCACTACTCCCGTTTCTAATGACATTTGAAATATTTCTGCCATAGCCCCTGCTATTTCTACACTAACTTCCCTCAATGTCCTAGGGAATATCCTGTCCGGACCTGGAGACTTATCCACTTTTATATTTCTCAAAAGTGTCAGTACTTTCTCTTCTTTGATCCTCATAGTTTCCATAGCTACTCTACTTGTTTCCCTTACCTCACATAATTCAATATCCTTCTCCTTGGTGAATACCAAAGAAAAGAAACAAATTGTTCAATATCTCCCCCATCTCTTTTGGCTCTGCAGATAGTTGTCCACTCTGACTCTCTAATGGACCAATTTTATCCCTCGTTATCCTTTTGCTATTAATATAGCGGTAGAAACCCTTCGGATTTACTTTTACCTTACTTGCCAAAGCAACCTCATATCTTCTTTTAGCTTTTCTAATTTCTTTCTTAAGATTCTTTTTACATTTTTTATACTCCTCAAGCACCTCATTTACTCCATACTGCATATAATTATTGTAGATCTCCCTCTTTTTCCGAACCAAGTGTCCAATTTCCCTTGAAAACCATGGCTCTTTACAATTTTTACGATTTCCTTTCAACCGAACAGGGACATAAAAATTCTGTACTCTTAAAATTCAACTTTTAAATGTACTCCATTTCTCTTCCACATCTTTCCCATAAAACAAACTGTTCCAAGTTACTCCTTTTAAATCCTTTCGCATCTCCTCAAAGTTAGCCTTTCTCCAATCAAAAATCTCAACCCTAGGTCCAGTTATGTCCCTCTCCATAATTATATTGAAACTAATGGTATTGTGATCACTGGACCCGAACTGTTCCCCAACGCATACCTCTGCCACCTGACCCATCTCATTTCCTAACAGGAGGTCCAGTACCGCCCCTTCTCTAGTAGGTACTTCTATGTATTGTTGCAAAAAACTATCCTGCACACATTTTACAAACTCCAACCCATCCAGCCCATTTACAGAATGTGTTTCCCAGTCTATGTGTGGGAAATTGAAATCTCCCACAATCACTACCTTGTGCTTACTACTAATATCTGCAATCTCCTTACATATTTGCTCTTCCAATTCTCGCTCCCCATTTGGCGGTCTATAATACACCCCTATAAGTGTTGCTACCCCTTTCCCATTTCTCAGTTCCACCCAAATAGCCTCCCTAGACGAGCCCTCTAATCTATACTGCCAAAGCACTGCTGTAATATCTTCCCTGATAAGCAATGCAACACCTCCACATCTTGCCCCTCCAATTCTATCACACCTGAAGCAACGAAATCCTGGAATATTTAGTTTCCAATCACAGTCCTCCTGCAACCATGTTTCACTGATCGCCACAACATCATACTTCCAGGTGTCAATCCAGGCTCCAAGTTCATCCACTTTTCTTACAATGCTCCTAGCATTAAAATATACACATTTAAGAAACCCACCCTCTTATTCTCTGATCATAAGACATCATAAGCTTGTCATCAAGACTTGAAGACTAGGAAAGGAATTGCAGCAAAGAGGGTAGAAATTGATTAAGTGAAGACATTTTTTTAATTTCAAATTGAAAGTGCACAGTAAAATTCCTTAGGAATTGTTAGAGGATCAATGCTTTTCAATATGCTAATCTTTACCTCTCCTGACCATGTTCTGAGGTTCCCACCTGTTTTAAGACCACTATCACCCAGTAGCAAAGAAAAGGTAGCATGCCTTAATGGATACCATCCAGTGGCTCCGCAATCCACCATTATGAAGTGTCTCACAAGGCTGGTAATCACACCCATCAATTCCAGACTGGCAGGAAGCCTTGATCTATTGCAATTCAGCTACTCACGCAGATGCCATATTTCAGCACTACACTTATCCCTGAAATATAGAGATTATTTAACTTGGCATCATGTCCAGCACTGACATTGTGGGACAAGGGACTGTTCTTGTTAGACAATACACAATAGGTGCAGGAATAGGGCATTTGGCCCTTTGAGCCAGCACCGCCATTCAATGTGACCATGGCTGATCATCCCCAATCAGTACCCCGTTCCTGTCATCTCCCCATATCCCCTGACTCCGCCATCTTTAAGAGCCCCATCTAGCTCGCTCTTGAAAATATCCAGAGAATCGGCCTCCACTACCCTCCGAGGCAGAGAATTCCACAGACTCACAACTCTGTGTGAACAAGTGTTTCCTCGTCTCCGTTCTAAATGGTTTGCCCCTTATTCTTAAACTGTGGCCCCTGGTTCGGACTCCCCCAACATCGGGAACATGTTTGCTGCCTCTAGCATGTCCAAACCCTTAACAATATTATATGTTTCAATAAAATATCCTCTCATCCTTCTAAACTCCAGAGTGTACAAGCCCAGCCGCTCCATTCTCTCAGCATATGACAGTCCCGCCATTGTGGGAATCAACCTTGTAAACCTACGCTGCACTCCCTCAATAGCAAGAATGTCCTTCCTAAAATTAGGGGACCAAAACTGCACACAATACTCCTGGTGTGGTCTCACTAGGGCCCTGTACAACTGCAGAAGGACCTCTATGCTCCTAAACTCAACTCCTGTTGTTATAAAGGCCAACATGCCATTCGCTTTCTTCACTGCCTTCTGTACCTGCACACTTACTTTCATAGACTGATGAACAAGGACCCCCAGATCCCGTTGTACTTCCCCTTTTCCCAACTTGCCACCATTTAGATAGTATTCTGCCTTCCTGTTTTTTATACCACGGATAACCTCACATTTATCCACATTAAACTTCATCTGCCATGCATCTGCACACTCCCCCAAACTGTCCAAGTCACCCCGCATTCTCATAGCATCCTCCTCACAGTTCACACTGACACCCAGCTTTGTGCCATCTGCAAATTTGCTAATGTTACTTTGAATCCCTTCATCCAAATCATTGATGTATATTGTAAATAGCTGCCATCCCAGCACCGAGCCTTGCAGTACCCCGCTAGTCATTGCCTGCCATTCTGAAAGGGACCCGTTAATCCCTACTGTTTGTTTCCTGTCTGCCAACCAATTTTCTATCCGTCAGCATCCTACCCCCAATACCATGTCAGGGCTCTCGCTTAACTTTGGCAGCTTTTTAGATTGCTAAATGACAGTTTAGGTGGTCATTTAAGATAGCTTGCATGACGCGTGCTCGGACGAAGCGCGTAGTGACCAGTCGGAATTATGCTCAATGAAGCATTCGCATATTATTTCTGCTTCAAATAAAGTCACAAACTAACACACTCACCAATCAAGACATGATATATACCACAATGACATGCAGCAAAATTATAATACAGTATCTCAACTCTTTTTACACATTGCAATGAATGCAATTTTTATTATTTCTCTCCACTTCCAAACAAAAATGTGGTTGGATTATTCAGTGTATGATCAACCCGTGTCAATAAATCCTGGACCTTGATAACATATATGCTTAACCATGCACACTACAGGTTGATGCAAGCATGTTTTCTGTGAAGGACCGAAAATTATCATGACATGGCCATAGCATGGGTCGTTATTGCTATTGGTACAGAAACACTCTCGCTTCCCACGTAATTTATCCACAACAAAATATACGGGATGCAAGGAATTTTCTAAAGGCATTTTATGATAATAGCTGTTAAAACTGACTATACCCATCTCACAGGTTAAACATTACACTAACTAACAAGAGATGGCCAAAGGACATAATTGCAGCAAAGGTTCTTTTGGTAATATATTTAAAGGTGTCAAGACGCCACATTACCGGACATTCAGATTAGATTTATGTGTTGTGAACAGCAATGAAGATACCCAGTTTGCAAGCAACAATTTAAAAATAATTGTTCATAAACGCTTTTTCCATCATTCCCATTTCAGAATTAACTCCGACCCTCCATCACGCCACACTTCGGTCTACGGTATAAACCAAGTTGCCAAGCCGGGCAAAATGACTCGCTGTTTAGGTTGTCCGGCGGCACTATGAGTGGTCAGTGGCACGAAGGGAAACCGTTAATTTCGAGCCCTGCATGTGCCTTAATTTTGCCCACAAATGTCCTATGTGGGACCTTATCAAATGCTTTCTGAAAGTCCAGGTACACTACATCCACTGGCTCTCCCATGTCCATTTTCCTAGTTACATCCTCAAAAAATTCCAGAAGATTAGTCAAGCATGACTTCCCCTTCATAAATCCATGCTGACTCGGACCGATCATGTTACTGCTATCCAAATGTGCGGCTATTTCATCTTTTAAAATTGACTCCAGCATCTTCCCTACCACCGATGTCAGGCTAACGGGTCTATAATTCCCTGTTTTCTCTCTCCCACCTTTCTTAAAAAGTGGGATAACATTAGCTACCCCCCAATCCACAGGAACTGATCCTGAGTCTATAGAACATTGGAAAATGATCACCAATGCAACCACGATTTCTAGAACCACTTCCTTAAGTACCCTGGGATGCAGACCATCAGGCCCTGGGGATTTATCAGCCTTCAGTCCCATCAGTCTACCCAACACCATTTCCTGCCTAATGTGGATTTCCTTCAGTTCCTCCATCATCCCAGATCCTCTGGCCACTACTGTATCAGGAAGATTGTCTTCACTAAGGAGGACATAAACAGATCCAATGGATGATTCAACTCATCTGCCATTTCCTTGTTCCTCATAATAAATCCACATTTTTTGGTCTTCAAGGGTCCAACTTTGGTCTTAACTAATTTTTTTCCTCTTCACATACCTAAAGAAGCTTTTACTATCCTCCTTTGTATTCTTGGCTAGCTTACCTTCGTACCTCATCTTTTCTCCCTGTATTGTCTTTTTAGTTATCTTCTGTTGCTCTTTAAACATTACCCAATCTTCTTGATTACCGCTCATCTTTGCTATGTTTTACTTCTTTTTTATTTTTATACTGTCCCTGACATCCCTCATCAGCCACGGTCGCCCCTTACTCCCCTTGGAATCTTTCTTCCTCCTCGGAATGAACTGATCCTGCACCTTCTGTATTATTCCTAGAAATACCTGCCATTGTTGTTCCACTGTCATCCCTGCTAGGGTACCTTTCCAGTCAACTTTGGCCAGCTCCTCCCTCATGGCCCCATAATCCCCTTTTTTCAACTGTAACACTGACACCTCCGATCTACCCTTCCTTCTCCCTCTCCAATTGTAGATTAAACCTGACCATATTATGGTCACTACATCCTAATGGCTCATTAACCACAAGCTCCTTTATCAAATCCAGTTCATTACATAACATTAAATCCAGAATTGCATTCTCCCTGGTAGGCTCCAATATAAGCTGCTCTAAGAATCCATTATGAAGGCACTTTGTAAAGTCCCTTTCTTGGAGTCCAGTACTGATTTTCCCAGTCTACCTGCATGTTGAAATCTGCTGTACTCTTCTATGTTCTATCTGGATAATGTCAGTCTCTTATGTATTGATTATTGATCAACCATCAAGACCATAATTCCAATCATACACATCTCAAAACTACTGGGCATAGTATTCAGCATCCCTCTCTGTAACTGGATCCTCACCATCTGGACCCATAGACCACAATCAGCAAGGACAGATGACAAAACATCCTCCGTGATAACTTTCAACACTGGTGCCCTGCAAGGATTCATTCTCAGCCCCTTAACTCACAACTGTATAGTCAAGTTTTGCACTAATTTTCTTTACAAGTTTGCAGATGGCACCATTGTAGTTGGGTAGGATCTGGAACAATAAAAGACTGGAAGGAGATAAAGAACTTAGCAACACGCCTCAAGACAACAACTCCTCCTTCAACATCAGCAAAGCAAAGGATTTGGCCATTGAATATAGAAAGTGGAGTATATGCACCAGTCTGTATCAATAGTGCTGAAATAGAGTACGCCGAGAGCTTCAAGTTCCTTGGCGTAAATATCACCAACTATTGCCGTGGTCCAACCACATCGGTGACACAGCCAAGAAAGCGTATCAACATATTACCTCACATAGAGGATAGGGGAGATTCGATATGTTGACAAATACTCTCTTGAACATCTATAGGTGTACGGTAGAGAACTGATTTCACCATGGCCTGCTTCAGTAACCGAAACATCCGGAATTTAAGGTGATTACAGAGAATAGTAGACACCACCTGATCCATCTCAGATACGATCTCCTCACTAAAGGGAGCTGTACAAGGAGCGACCTTAAAAAAAAAAAAAGAGTCCAATATCAAAGATTACATCAAAAAGTTGGATTAATTCAGCAGGACAGGCAGCATATCTGGAGAAGGAATGGGTGATGTTTGGGGCTAATTTCGGAGGTTTATGCGTTGTATGCAACGGCTGATGGGGTGGAAGGTAAGGACAAGGGGGACTCTGTCTCTGTTGCTTAATTTTCTTGTGATGGAGACTGAGATCGAGAAAGAGGAGGGAGGTGTCAGATGGTCCAAGTAAATTTGAGTGCAGGATGAAAATTGGAGGTGAAGTTGATGAAGTCCATGAGTTCCGCATGGGTGCAGGAGATAGCACCAATTCAGTCATCAAGGTACCGGAGATAGAGTTCGGGGATAAGGCCAGTGTACACGTGGAACAGGGATTGCTCAACGTACCCTACAACCCACTGACTCCCACAATTATCTCGACTACACTTCTTCCCACCCTGCTTCCTGCAAAGACTGTCCCCTACTCCCAATTTCTCCATCTACGCTGCATCTGCGCCCAGCATGAGGTGTGCCATACTAGAACATCCGAGATGTCCTCATTCTTTAGGGAAAGGGGGTTCCCCTCTCCCATTATAGACGAGGCCCACACTCGTGTCTCCTCAGAACCCCGCAGCTCTGCCCTTGCTTCCCCTCCCCTTAGTCGCAACAGAGACAGGGTCCTCCTCGTCCTTACCTTCCACCCCATCATGCCGTCGCATGCCACATATAATCCTCTGAAATTTCCACCACCTCAAACGGGATCCCACCACTGGCCACATTTTCCCATCTCCACCCCTTTCCCCCTTCTGCAGAGACTGTTCCCTCTGCAACTCCCTGGTTAACTAATTATTTCCCACTGTAGAAGATGCAACACTTGTTGCTTTACCTCCTCCCTCGACTCTGTCCAGGGACCTCGACAGTCCTTTCAGGTTAGGCAGAGGTTCACTTGCACCTCCTCCAACCCCATCTACTGTATCCAATCGCAGACTGGGCGATCATTTCGCGGAGCATCTTTGTTCAGCCCGCGTGAACCAATCTGATCACTCGGTTGCTGGACACTTTAATTTTCCTTCCCATTCCAACAAAGAAGCGTGAGGCTAAACACAAATTGGAGGAACTGCATCTCGTATTTTGCTTGGGCAACTTAAAGCCCAGTGGTATGAATATTGATTTCTCTCACTTCAGGCATTCCCTCTTCTCTCTCTCTCTATCCCTCCACCACCCAAGTCGCACTAGCTTCTCATTTCCCCCCCCCCCCCCCCCCCCCCCAACAGCTTTCCTTTATCATCGTTATATTTTTGCATATATTTCATTCATTGTTCTTTATCTCTGCACATCACCTTCTATATCGCTCGTTTCCCTTATCCCTAACCAGAAGAAGGGACTCGACCCGAAATGTCACCTATTCCTTCTCTCCAGAGATGCTGCCTGTCCCGCTGAGTTACTCCAGCTTTGTGTCTGTCTTCGGTTTAAACCAGCATCTGCAGTTCCTTCCTACACTGAAAGATCACATCACCCAGGTGATGCACTCATTTCACTGCCATGTACTCTTACTTTCATTTCACCAACTCCAAAAGTATAGAAGTCTGCAAAACAATACCACCAGGTTGAAGAATAACTTCTTGCCAACAACCATCAGGTTTTCGAATACCACACAACATTAACTTCAATTGTTAACTTCTATGGCCTGTCTTCAATCACACCAAGGACACTGTTTTTTTCTATTTATTTTTTGCAGTGGCATTGTGGTTATTTAATTTCTATAGGTATTGTGTTTGCAAGATTACTGTGTTTTTGAATGTAGGAATTTCAGTGTTCCATTGTCAGTACATATGACAATTAAACACTCTTGACATTTGAACATTTACTTCCTGAGAAGACGAAGGAAGTATAGCATACCAATTCCCACAGATGGACCATAGCAAGCATACTCTTTGGATGCATCACAACCTGGTTTGACAACTGTTCTGTTGAAGAGCGCAAAAAATTGGAGATAGCCTAGTCCACCACATAAACCAGCCTCATCTACCCTTCACTCTGCTTGGGAAAGCAGACAGCACAATCCAGCACCACTCACACCCAGGGCATTGTCTCTTCTCCCCACTACATTTAGGCAGAAGATACAAAAGCTAGAAAGAACATACCATCAGATTCAAGAACAGCTTCTTCCCTGCTGTTAAGATTATTATACGGACATCACATAAGCAAAGGATGCAGTTCCCAATCTACCTTTTTGTGACCCTTGCACTTTTTTTCTTCTGCACTTACTTTGTGGTTGTAACATTGAATAGTTCCAACCACAGATATAATTGTATCATTCAAAAGTGAGCTAGGAAAATGTTTGTAGGGCTATAGGGAGGGGGATGAGTATGATTTGTTAAATTTATTTCATACAGCTAGTGTGTACTTCATGGTCAAATGCTTCCTTGAGTGTTGTTATCGGTCTAAAGACAGTGAGTAACAGGTGGTTGCTGAGATATTCACATTGTCAATGGAATTCAGCTACGCATGATTGACCTTTTCAATGTTTGATTGTTCATAAATTCATGTTATAGGAGCAGAATTAGGCCATTCGGCGCATACAGTCTACTCCACTATTCAATAATGGCTGATCTATCTTTTCCTCTCAAACCCATTCTCCTACCTTCTCTCCATAACACCCGACACCCGTACTAATCAAGAATCTGTCAATCTGCGCCTTAAAAATACACAATGCCTGATTGTATATAATCCAGCTGCTGTCTACACTCTCCAGATTGTTAATATTCAAATTTCCAGAATATAATATTTTTGTTTTTAAAATGTTCCTTCTCTACAAGTGATTTCTTGTCCTTCCCAATCTAATACACCCTAGCTTCTCCAGAGGAACATAGTTTTTTCCATTCAATCCACATCCTTTTTCAAACATGAGCTCCTGATTGAAGAATATGTTAGCATTCATAGTAAAATGATTTGAGTATAAGAGCAGGGAGGTTCTACTGCAGCTGTACATGGTCTTGGTGAGACCACACCTGGAGCATTGCATACAGTTTTGGTCTCCTAATCTTAGGACAGACATTCTTGCCATAGAGGGAGTACAGAGAAGGTTAACCAGACTGATTCCTGGGATGTCAGGACTTTCATATGAAGAAAGACTGGATAGACTTGGTTTATACTCGTTAGAATTTAGAAGATTGAGGGGGGAATCTTATCTTATAGAAACTTACAAAATTCTTAAGCGGTTGGACAGGCTAGATGCAGGAAGGTTAGTCCCAATGTTGGGGAAGTCCAGAACCAGGGGTCACAGTTTAAGGATAAGAGGGAAGTCTTTTATGACAGAGATGAGAAATTCATTTTTTACACAGAGAGTGGTGAATCTGTGGAATTCTCCACAACAGAAGGTAGTTGATGCCAGTTAATTGGCTACATTTAAGAGGGAGTTCGATATGGCCCTTGTGGCTAAAGGGATCAGGGGGTATGGAGAGAAGGCAGGGATGGGATACCGAGTTGGATGATCAGCCATGATCATATTGAATGGCAGTGCAGGCTCGAAGGGCCGAATGGCCTACTCCTACACCTATTGTCTGTTGTCCAGCTTTGTGTCCATCTTCATTTAGCCACACTTCCAGAATATAAACTACAACCATTATATAGGAAAAATAACAATTAACCGATAACTATTGCATTAATAGGCGTTTGAATTCATTTCCTACACAACTATAGACTGAGGATTGCCAAATAACATTCAGTTAAATAACTCGTTATGAACTCATTCAGCTCCCAAAAATTCTAATCTCTATTTTGTTCCAGGCCAAGACTCTTATGCCAACAGCATCATATCATTTAATATAAACGGCGTTTCTACTTTTTTCAATATTGTATTCTTATTTGGATATCTGTATCCATCCTCTCCATATGTTCTCGTATACAACAAGAGTTGCACATAAACCTGTGAATTTTCCCTGTCACGACTCGCTTTTCCCGCACCACTTTGGTTCCACAAGGTCACTGTTTCCTCTACAGTTCACATGCAAGGTCGTCAAGTTTCTCCAGCTTTCCCTCACACTGGGTGATTGTAGTGGCCGAGAAATAAAAATATCTTTCCACCCATGAATGTACGATCTTAACCGTTACTAAATAATTTGGACAAGTTTATTGCACCACGTAGTAGGTGCAAAGTTTAGTTCATGCCTTGGCAAACTTTTTCCACCCAGTTGACGTCCTGCAAGGAGTGTTTTGCCCCAACATAAACCCAAATGCACACTGTAAATACCACTTTCATGACAAGGCAACGAGCTTTCAGAGCCAACATCCGTGTTCTTCGATAAGCAATGTAAAAACAAACATTTAACTTTCTCCGAATGTGCAGGATCTCACCGTCGGTTTGACTTAAGTACTCTAAACCCCTTTCGAAGCGAAAGCTTTTGACCAAAGATAGTTCATCTAGTATCATCGAGAGTGGACCAGGGACCTGCCAACCGATATTTAGCTTTATGAAGTTTAGTTTACTTTATTCATAAAGCTAAATATCGGTTGGCAGGTCCCTGGTCCACTCTCGATCGGCCGCTTCAAATCCATCGAAGTCACTAATAAACAGTTTATAATCGTTATAAACATGATTTTAAACGCAGCTGAGCGGTAAAACTTTACCTTGTCCGGTTGCCCCCAGCTGTCCGGTTGCTCGTCGAGACGCCGCTTATGGAGAGTGACCAAGTAATCCATGGAGACGGACACGGGTAGTAGTGTTGGTGGTGGAGGAGAAAGCGGAACAGATGAAGCAACAAGGGGGCGAAAATGTGTAGGAAGGAAGTGCAGGCGCTGGTTTACACGGGAGATAGACAGCAAAATGTTGGAGTAACTCAGCTGGACAGGCACTCTCTACCTCTTGACCAAGCAGCAGCTCCACCAGCAATGCCCGCTGTCCCCACTCAACCCCAAACCCCACTGGGGGGAGGGGGACACGCGCGCGTGCGTAACGGCAGCTGCGAGGCGCGGTCACGTGTGCCGATTCAAACACTGGTGCCGCGCTCCTGCGCGCGGGGGCTGTAACGTCTGTCGACGGGGGCGGGAACCACTGGTGCCGCGGGAGCGCGCGGGGGGCGGGAGCCACTGGTGCCGCGGGAGCGCGCGGGGGGCGGGAGCCGCTGGTGCCGCGGGAGCCGCTGGTGCCGCGGGAACGCGCGGGAGCGGTTCGCCAAGCAACCGAAGACAGTCGCAAAATGTGTAGGAAGGAACTGCAGATGCTGGTTTAAACCGAAGACAGGCACAAAATGCTGGAGTAACTCAGCGGGACGGGCAGCATCTCTGGAGAGAAGGAGTGGGTGACGTTTCGTGGTCGAGACCCTTCTTCAGACTGAGAGTCAGGGAAGAGGTGGACACAGAGACCAGCAAGTGTATGCTTGGTGTGAAACCAGGACAAAGGGGATGAGGGTCAAGGACAATGTAGAATAGATTATTGTTAGCTGCGAGAAGGTAGCATCAAAGCAAACAGAGATAAAATGTAGTGGGACACAGTCAGACTGGTCAGAGAACTGGGAAGTGGGAGGGGATGGAGAGAGAGGGAAAGCATGGGTTACTTGAAGTTAGAGAAGTCGATGTTCATACTGCTGGGGTGTAAACTACCCAAACGAAATATGAGATGCTGTTCCTCCAATTTCTGCTGGGCCTCACTCACAGTGGAGGAGACCCAGGGCAGAAATGTCAGTGTGGGAATGGGAGGGGGAGTTAAAGTGTTTAGTAACCAGGAGATCAGGTACATCGCAGAACAACCGAAGACAGGAACAAAATGCCGGAGTAACTCAACGGGTCAGGTAGCATATTATTTTGTCGCCTTCCCAGTTCTGACAGGTTCGTCTACCTGAAACATCATCCTATTTCCCACCACAGATACGGTCTGTCCTGCTGAATATTTCCAGCATTTTCTCCGATTTCTAGCTAAATCGAGATTTATTTTGAATACAATTATGAGAGGACAATAGTATAGTTACTTTACTATCACATGTACTGAGATACAGAGATATGCTGGGCCTGCATGTGTAGGAAAGACCTGGAGATGCTGGTTTACACTGAAGATAGACACAAAATGCTGGCGTAATCAGTGGGACAGGCAGCATCTCTGGAGAAAAGGAATGGGTGACGTTTCGGGTAACCCTTCTTCAGACCGAGAGTCAGGGAACAGCACCTCATATTATGCTTGGGCAGCTTACAACCCAGCGGGGTTTCAGGTCTAATATCCTTCATCCAAACTAGGTGAGAGTATGGATTTTGATTTCTCTGACTTCAAGTAACCATCTCTCTCTGTCCCTCCCTCACCCTAGTCATTGTACTAGTTTGAAGAAGGGTCTTGATCTGAAACCTCACCCATTCCTTTTCTGTAGAGATGCTGCCTGACCTTCTGCGTTACTCCAGCGTTTTGTGTCTATCTCAAGTTTCACTGTCCTGGTGAGTTTCATTGTATAATTTGTAGTCACCTCGCCCACAACCAACAATGGATTGTTTCCTTGATCATCATTACTTTTTGAATATCTTTCATTCATTTGTTATATCTCCCTTTCGCCTAACTCTCAGCCTGAAGAAGGGTCTCGGCCTGAAACGTCGCCCATCCTTTATCTCCAGAGATGATGTTGGTCCCGCTGACTTAATCCAGCATTTTGTGTCTATCTTCGGTGTAAATGGGCATCCACAATTCCTTCCTAAACAAACTGGAGCATTGTGGCACCATGCCACAAGAGACTGGCTTCAGGTGAGAGCTTACAACTGGCCAGTAGGAAATGAAATTTTATGAAAAATCCCTGGAGATCTGGAACAAAAATGGAAATTGCTGAAAACGCAGTATCCGTGGAGAGAGAGAAAAAATAATGAAGGTTTCAGGTCTAATATCCTTCATCCGAACTCGGTGAGAGTAAAAACAAATTAATTTCAATTTGCAGAGAAGGTGTGGTGAGAGAAGGTTAAGGCAAAGGGAATATACCTGAGAGGGTGAGGAAAGCGTTGCTCTTGGGATAGGTTGCATTGATCACCTGGCCGATGGGGCAATGGGAAGAAAATAAACAAAAGCAATGAACTGAAAGTAGTTAGCAAATGAAAATATAGACAAATCCCAGAAAGTTTCTGAAAGATGTGGCTCTAAGACCTGACAAGCAGGTTAAAGTGCTCTTGTGGAGAGAGGAGAATTGTGTTAGTATCACAGATTTGGCTTCATAAACTATCCGATTCCTAACTAGAATTGTATTCCTTTTAAATCTTTCGGCCCATTCTTTTTGGAAAGTGAATCGAAATGTCACACACGTGACCAAATGTCATCACATAAAGTAATACATTAAATAATTATTGTAAGAGATTAATCTTATTAATTTCTATTTTCCTACCTACAGAACTCTAATGCATGTCTGCTGAAGATATGGACATTCTAGCTTTTTAAAATTCAGAGTATGTAAAATGCTTCTGTGTGATGTCACACATATGACCAGTTATATTTGGCCTCTGACCCTAAACAAACATTTAAACCAAACAAAAAATGAATCATATGTACAGCACAAAACTATATACCTATAATGCTTTCAGAATTAGAATGTTTTCCACAATTTTTCATCTTTTTGGTCACACACATGACTAAGATTGTACCTTTCCTTTGTCGAACAAGCCTCAAACTCCAGCCACTGTGGCTCACAGGTGTTATTTAGCGAACTTTCAATTACATTTTTCTTATGGTTTTAGTTTTCTTGCATCTTAAACCTTTTCCTCTGATACTCCTTGCTGAAAGTCAATACTGTCCAAACCAATAATGCCTTTGCTAGAGTTCCATGGATAATCCCATAAATCACAGTAATAAAATAACAACTGTAATCATTCGGTGATGATAGCTCAGTTTTTCTGTTGGTTGACGGAAGACAAAAACAGAAAATACTGGAAATAATCAGCAGACCAGGCACCATTTGAAGAGAGTAGTAGAGTTAACATTTCTGGTACTTCTAACATGTTCTCTTTTTATTCAAGAGTCAAGACTGAAATTTCACATTCCAGCGCGTACTCACAGCCAGAGTATATGTTATTGCCGTTTGCCTTAAAATACAATGTGCTAGGGACAGTAGAAATGGTCTACCATTAACAGTCCCAGCAGAAGCAACAGAGTTGATAGGAAGTGTTTTTTTTCATGACAATGCCCATATCTTTGTAAAAGATGTATCCTCGTCATACTAGTTTTACTGTCGTCGTGTTGAGTTCCACTGTCTATTAACTAGTTATCACCTATCCCACAGCCAACAATGGACCATTGTGGGGACCACATTTCCTTTATAATCGTTGCTTTCTGCATATCTTCCATTAATTTGTCTTAATTACCGTCTATATCTCTCCATTCCCTTTCCCTTGGCACTCAGTACTAGTTTTACTGTCGTCGTGTTGACCTTATAATCGTTGCTTTCTGCATATCTTCCATTAATTTGTCTTAATTACCGTCTATATCTCTCCATTCCCTTTCCCTTGGCACTCAGACGGAAGAAGGATCTCTATCCGAAACATCACCTATTCCTTTTCTCAAGAGATGATGCGTGACCCGCTGAGTTACTCCAGCGTTTTGTGACTGTCTTCTGTACTCAATATCCATGATGAATGGCAATATACCAAAAGCCTTGTTTACTACCTTATCTACCAGAACGCCACTTTCAAGGAGTTATGTCCCTGTACTCCTCAATCCATCTTTTCTACAACCATTCCATTCACTGTGAAGGTCTTGCCCTGGTTTGACCTCCCAAAATGCAACACTCACACTTATTGACTTTAAACACATTTCGCCATTTCTCAGCCCACTTGCCCAGCTGATAAAGATCCTGCAGTCATTTCTGATAACCATAATCATAGCCTACAATACAACCTACTTTAGTTTCATCTGCAAAACCTGCCTTGTTGGTTCATCTAAATTGTTGGGCGATCCGATTGAAGAAGTGTACATTCATGAGGGAAATTGATAGGATTAATGCACAGAATATTTTTCCAAAGGGGAAAATCAAGAAATTGGTTTAAGATGGGAGGGGAAACATTTAATATTCATTTGAGGGGAACCTTTTCCACACGGAAGGTGGCAGATAAATGGAACAAGCTGCCAGAGGAAGCAATTAAAGCAGGTACAATAACGTTTGAAATACATTTGTACAGGTACCTAGATAGGAAAGGTTTTGAGGAATATTGGCCAAATGTGACTATATTAGACAGGGCATGAACGAGTTGGGCCAAAGGGCCTGTTTCCATGCTGTATGACTTCAACGATTTGCTGTGTAGAATTGGGATGTTGGGAAACTAATGAAACCATCAACAACAAATTATTCCTTCTTTCTCCCTACATCCGTCCCCATAGTCTGTAAGAATCCCATGCTAATCCTATGGCTATACACTGTCCCCAATTCTTAGTGTTAATACCAAGCCAATCCTACCACCCTATGTTTTCCCAGTGTCAATCCCAAATGATCTCACAACCCTGTGCTCTCCCTATACCCCAATTTAAACCCCAAACAAGACCAAATGCCCTGCTCTCTTCCTATTGCCTGTTTGGGCCTGAAAGTATTTTTTTTGTTGCATGGAGAATGGTTGATATTCGGAACTCATGTTCAAGAGATTTGGACCGACACTTAAATAGGCAAGAAAAGGCGGGAGTAAAAGAAAACACTGGAGGAACTCAGCACCACAGGTGGGGAAGGAAATGAGCAGACGATATTTCGGGTCAAGACCCTCAGATGATGCCTGACCTGCTGAGATCCTTCAGCAGCTGGTTCTTTTGCTCCAATTTCCAGCATCTGTGGATTCTTGTGACTGACAATATACATATGGACAGTGCAGAAAGAAACTGCAGCTGCTGCTTTACACCGAAGATATACACAAAATGCTGGAGTAACTCAACAGGACAGGTTGCATCTCCGGAGAGAAGAAATGGATGATGTCGAGACCCTTCTTTGGACTGTTCTTCGGAAGAAGGGTCTCGACCCGAAACGTTACCCATTCCTTCTCTTCAGAGATTCTATATAAGGATACTGATACCGATTGATGAAAATATATATGTATATATATATATATATATATATAACAATGTAATAAGCAAGAAAAAAGTTCAGTGTTTATATTTCAGTGTTTATATATATATATATATATATTAAAAAGTTCAGTGTTTTTATTTATATATATATATAAATAAAAACACTGAACTTATTTTCTCACTTATATTGTTTACAGTATACTATGTTTACATATTCCGTTGTGCTGCTGCAAGTAAGAATGTAATTGTTCTATCTGCGACATATGACAATAAAACACTCTTTTTGACTGAAGAAGGGTCTCGACCTGAAATGTCACAATTATTTTTTCCAGAGATGCTCTCTGACCCGCTGAGTTACTCCAACTTGTTGTGTCTATCTTCGGTTTAAACCTGAATCTGCAGTTCCTTCCTACACTCTTGATTCTCTGCGGGCAAATAGGATTGGAGAAGAGCAATATAAAAAGGTCGTTGTGGGATTCGTGGGCCAAAAGGCCCGTATCTGTGTTGTACGACACCATAGTTTTAAAACGAAACACCAAAAACATGAGCTTCCTTTCCCTTTGCATGAGTTGTGACCAGCAAAGATTATGCTCCTCTGTAATCTTTGGTGACAAGCAGCTCCCCCTCGTTGCACCACATGTGTTTGCCCGTCAGGCAGCAGTAGTAGATCGGCGCTATGTTTCCTTCCACTTCCGCGCCACTCGTGTGGTCTGGTAATCATGGCGACCGTGGTGGTGGTGGAGACGGCGAAACAATTCGAGGAGATTCTGGAAAAGGCAAAGAGGTAAGTAAGCGTGTCACTGAATGACTCCTTTCTCCAGCTTTCTGCACGTACACGCGAGTATCGAATGATAGAGAGTGTTGTGGGGCCAGGGTGAGCAGCAGGGACTGAGTTGTCGACTACTGTGTGCGGGCCCGATGGAGGCGGCGATGCCTGGTTTAGCTTTCATACAAAATAGTGTGTTGAAAAAGAAACAAACTGCCCTAGCAAAATTTATATGGGAACAGAACAGTATTTTGCACAAAGAATTCTAGCAGCTGGTTCAATGGATGCTGAGACCCCTGCACGTTGTTGAAGGCTAGAATATATTTAAAGAAAAACAGTAGCGCCGTGAGAGTAGGGTTTGAATGGTTAAATGTCGATTTTATTTATCATGACTGGATTGTAGAGAAGCTATGATTTTCAGTCGAGTACGCTGATCACATTTTTTTGATTGGAATGACAGCAAACCTGTTAACACCCTCTTTCATTACTGAAACTGGCAACAATTTCTGGAAACTGCACATCCGCAGTTAAAGACAGTAAACCAGTGGAGTTGTCAATGATTCCCTACTCCCCCATTGGGTGCGCTGTTTATCAGCTTGCTCGGCGATATTCTATGTGTTAAAAAGTGAGAAGAATCCTCCGATTGTTCTTGCTATAAAATACTCAGAAAATTTGTTTTGTTGTATAATTGGAGAGGCATCTATACCCGTGCAGAGAGACAGCAAGAAGAACACCAAAATTGTAAGAAAAAACATTGAAGAGTGTTTTAAATAAGTTTAAAGTGCAAAATGATACTAAGAATGTTGAAAAGTCAGGCCTAATGACCATGTCTCATAATGTGTGTAATAAGGTGGATGAATTAATCATGCAAATAGATTAAATAGCGTATGCAATAGTTGAAGGTAGACAAAAATGCTGGAGAAACTCAGTGGTTGAGGCAGCATCTATGGAATAGGTGATGTTTCGGGTCGAGACCCTTCTTCAGACTGATGGACTGATGATGATTAATAGTTGAGATCATGGAGACATGGCTAAAGAGGAACCAAGAAGAAGAACTGAAATCCAGGTATATGAAGGAAAAGAAAAACCAGGAAGGGTGGTAAGACTGGTTAAAACGATGATTAATGTATGTACATCAGATGACATGGAATTTATTTAAATAGTGTTAAGAAATGCCATGGGGCAAGAAATGTTAGTTGGAATTGAATGCACATGCTCAAACTAGTGATGACATTGAGGATGGGATGAAACAAGAAATGTTTAAGAAAGAACTGCTGGAAAAATCGAAGGTAGACACAAATGTTGGAGAAACTCAGCGGGTTTCTCCACGCAGCATCTATGGAGCAAAGGAATAGGTGATGTTTCGGGTCGAGACCCTTCTTCAGACTGAGGTGGGGGTGGGGCAGGAAGAGGATGGAAGAGGCGGAGACAGTGGGCTGTGGGAGAACTGCGGAGGGGAAGGAGGGAGAAAGCAAGGACGACCTGAAATTGGAGAAGTCAATGTTCATACTGCTGAGGTGCAGAAACATAGAAATTAGGTGCAGGAGTAGGCCTATCGACCCTTCGAGCCTGCACCGCCATTCAATATGATCATGGCTGATCATCCAACTCAGTATCCCGTACCTGCCTTCTCTCCATACCCTCCGATCCCCTTAGCCACAAGGGCCACATCTAACTCCCTCTTAAATATAGCCAATGAACTGGCCTCAACTACCCTCTGTGGAAGAGAGTTCCAGAGATTCACCACTCTCTGTGTGAAAAAAGTTTTTCTCATCTCGGTTTTAAAGGATTTCCCCCTTATCCTTAAGCTGTGACCCCTTGTCCTGGACTTCCCCAACATCGGGAACAATCTTCTTGCATCTAGATGTCCAACCCCTTAAGAATTTTGTAAGTTTCTATAAGATCCCCTCTCAATCTCCTAAATTCTAGAGAATATAAACCAAGTCTATCCAGCCTTTCTTCAGAAGACAGTCCTGACATCCCAGGAATCAGTCTGGTGAACCTTCTCTGACAATAATGTCCTTCCTCAGATTTGGAGACCAAAACTGTACGCAATACTCCAGGTGTGGTCTCACCAAGACCCTGTACAACTGCAGTAGAACCTCCCTGCTTCTATACTCAAATCCTTTTGCTATGAAAGCTAACATACCATTTGCTTTCTTCACTGCCTGCTGCACCTGCATGCCTACTTTAAATGAGTGGTGTACCATGACACCCAGGCCTCGCTGCATCTCCCATTTTCCTAATCGGCCACCATTTAGATAATAGTCTGCTTTCCTGTTTTTGCCACCAAAATGGATAACCTCACATTTATCCACATTATGCTGCATCTGCCAAACATTTGCCCACTCACCCAGCCTATCCAAGTCACCTTGCAGTCTCCTAGCATCCTCCTCACAGATAACATTGCCCCCCAGCTTAGTGTCATCTGCAAACTTGGAGATATTGCCTTCAATTCCCTCATCCAGATCATTAATATATATTGTAAATAGCTGGGGTCCCAGCACTGAGCCTTGCGGTACCCCACTAGTCACTGCCCGCCATTGTGAAAAGGACCCGTTTACTCCTACTCTTTGCTTCCTGTTTGCCAGCCAGTTCTCTATCCACATCAATACTGAACCCCCAATGCCGTGTGCTTTAAGTTTGTATACTAATCTCTTATGTGGGACCTTGTCGAAAGCCTTCTGGAAGTCTAGATACACCACATCCACTGGTTCTCCCCTATCCACGCTACTAGTTACATCCTCGAAAAATTCTATAAGATTCATCAGACATGATTTACCTTTCGTAAATCCATGCTGACTTTGTCCAATGATTTCACCACTTTCCAAATTTGCTGCTATCCCATCTTTAATAACTGACTAGCAGTTTCCCCACTACCGATGTTAAACTAACTGGTCTGTAATTCCCCGTTTTCTCTCTCCCTCCCTTCTTAAAAAGTGGGGTTACGTTTGCTACCCGCCAATCCTCAGGAACTACTCCAGAATCTAAAGAGTTTTGAAAGATTATTACTAATGCATCCACTATTTCTGGAGCTACTTCCTTAAGTACTCTGGGATGAAGCCTGGCCCTGGGGATTTATCGGCACTTTAATCCATTCAATTTACCCAACACCACTTCCCGACTAACCTGAGCCACCGATAAGTTAGATAAGCCACCTTATCCAATGGGATCCCACCACTGACCACATCTTCCCATCACCTCCCTTTTCAGCTTTCCACAGAGACTGCTCCCTCCATAACTCTCTGGTCAATTCGTCCCTTCCCACCCTTCCCACCCCCTTCCCTGGTACTTTCCCTCACAGCCGCAGGAAATACTACACTTGTCGCTTTACCTCCCGTCTTGACTCCATCTAAGGACCCAAGCAGTCTTTCCAGGTGCGGCAGAGGTTCACCTGCATCTCCTCCAATCTCTTCTATTGCATCCGTTGCTCTAGGTGTCAACTGCTCTACATCGGAGAGACCAAGAGTAGGCTTGGTGATCACTTCGCCCAACGCCGCACAGTTTGCATTAACCAACCTGATCTCCCGGTGGCTCAGCACTTCAACTCCCCCTCCCATTCCGAATCTGACCTTTCTGTCCTGGGCCTCCTTCATGGCCAGAGTGAGTCCCACCGCAAATTGGAGGAGCAGCATCTCATATTTTGCTTGGGTAGTTTACACCCCAGCTATATGAACATTGACTTCTCCAATTTCACGTAGTTCTTGCTTTCTCCCTTCTTCCCCTGCCCTTCCCAGCTCTCCCACTGCCCACTGTCTCCGCTTCTTCATTTCTTCTTCCCATCCCCCACCCCCACATCAGTCTGAAGAAGGGTCTTGACCCGAAACGTTACCTATTCCATCACTCCATCTATGTTGCCTCACCTGCTGAGTTTCTCCAGCGTTTTTGTCTACCATAAAACAAGAAATGAGTGTTGATAGCAGAAGATGTAACTGTGAATAACTTGAATAAGGATAACTTTCATTTAGCATTCTTAACAATAATGTGCAGGAGAAATTCATAGAATATATATAGCATGTTTTTCTAGACCAATGCACTGAGAATTCAATAAATCACCAGTGCCAATAGTGTGCAGAATAATTGAAAAAATGGCCAAGCAATAGTGGATATACTGGTGGTAATTTTTTTAACATTCTTTAGTCTATGGATCAATTCCCATAGATTGAAAATGTAATCCCACTTTTTAAGAAGAACAAAGCGAAGACTTCTAACGATCGATGATCCTCAAAGAAGAAATTCCTCTTCATTTAAATAGATGACCGCTTATTCTAAAACTTGCCCCCTCAGAGAAACATCTATTCAGCAATCACCGTGTCTATTCCACTTGTCTGTTGTTCCTATGTTTATGGATGTCTGTAAGATTACATCTCATTCTTTTAAAGTCCATTAAGCTATTACTCAGAGTACTGGCCCAAACAACTCAACATTTCTTTAGACATCAGCCCCTCATCCCAGTAATCAACTCAGTGTACCTTTAATGCAATTCCTCTTTTGCAATATTGTCACTCATTAAATTTGGAGCCAATAGTATTCTAGGAACAGTCTTATCAACACTGTAGAGATGCTTCAGAACCTTTGGTTCATACTCCACATTCCTTGCAAGAAAGACCAATGCTTCAATAGCTTTCCAATTATTGCATGCTACCCTCTTTGTGTTTCATTAGAGCATCTCTGATGAAGAATCTTTGACTTGAAATGTTAAGGCTTGTTACTCTTTCCACAGTTTGTACCTGACGCTGCATGTTTTGGGGATTTTCTGTTTTGATTTCAGATATGATTAATTTGTTTTGGCACATCTCATTCTACATTGCAACATTGTGATTAGTACAATTTCTGCAAAGGATAATTACTGACAGTGCCAAGTCATAACAATTTTCTAATTCATTATAATAATGATGATCAGGATTGAAGTGACCAAGTGACCATTAGCTGATGTTACAACATTTTCAAAGTTTGCATGTTGTGAGAGAAAATAAACTATAAAGGCAATGAATATACTTTAAAATAATCTTTAAAAATCTTCAAATTATAGAGGGGGAAAGGTTTGTGAAAGCAAAACGTGTCAGTATGAAGTTGTACAAAATGATTTTTTTTTTTTAAATATATATTTTTATTAGAAGCAAGCACATATCATAATAAAAACATTTCATGTATATCAGTCGTACATCAATAACTATCAGTTGTGTATTGACTGCTTCTAGTTTTTTTAATTTTTTTGTAGAAAGAGCAAGAGAGAAAGAGAAAAAAAGACAAAAAAAGCATGATGAGGAAGACTGGAATAATTTACTAATAATACATAATTCGAGATAGGTTTGTAAATTATAAAGTATAACTTTTCATCTAATCCTGAGTTCAAGCTTCAGTTAGGTTCCCGTGTTGAACCATTCTACCCCTTCAATAATCAATGAATGGAGACAAAATTCTGACAAAAAGTTCCTGTTTGTCTATTAAGACAAGTCTAATTCTTTCCAAGTGTAGGGTCTCCAACATTTCCATGATCCACATTTTAATTGTGGTGATTATAGGGCCTTTCCAAAATTTTAATATTAATTTTTTCCCAGTTATTATACTATAGTCGAGAAAGTTTCAATATTGCAAAAGAGGAAGTGCATGAAAGGTGCACTGAATTGATTACTGGGATGTGGGGCTGATGTCTAAAGAAAGGTTGAGTAGTTTGGGCCAGTACTCTGAGTAATAGCTTAATGGACTTTAAAAGAATGAGATGTAATTCAATACAGGTGCACAACCTTTTATCCGACAGCCTTGGGACCAGACACTTTTCGTAATTTGGAATTTGTCGGTCTTCGGAATGGAAATTTTTTAGCGTAGATTTTAATGGCTGGCTCAGTGGTAGAGTGCCCGGCTCATATCCGCAAGGTCGCGAGTTTGCGCCTTGATCCCGGCAGTTCCTCGGTCGCGAGTTTGAGTCTTCAGTGTAGTTTTTTTCTTGCAGAATAAATGTCTGTATGAAATGCAGTGTGTTGAATGAATTCCTGAATTTGTAAATGTGACCACAGCATTGAATCACCTCCCGCACTCATGTCACCCTAGCAGGGCTACATGCCCTAAGGCGGCCTAAGGCGACATTTTCACACTCTTATATCCGTGTGCAGCAGAGGCGCCAAACGTGAGCTTTGGTGTGCAGACGACATCCTGGAAAAAATGTCCGGTATCTTCCAGGTAGGCGATATACCCTCCCGGGCAATATACCCTCCACTTCTCTTGGTGAAGGTGATTTAGTTCCCCTTTCTTCCAGGACTGACCCGAGGTTCCGCTGTCACCTCTGCGGGCCACCCTCGGTGAACGCTCACTCAACTTTGTCTTGGGATTCCTACTCTCCCACGCAATGTAGCCTCACCTCTTTTATGAATGGGGATTTAGTTTCCCTTTCGTCGAGGACCGACCGGAGGTTCCGCTGTCACCTCTGCGGGCCGCCCTCGGTGAACGTCCTGTCTCCCTGTCCCTGGGATAGCAGGGGGTGTAGGTGGGGTGAAACTGAAGGGAGCGACAATCTGCTGCTCCCTGCCCGCTGAGTTAAAACGTTCCCACGCAAGACTCACGATACACTGTGTATCGTGAGTCTACCGTGGGAACGTTTTAACTCAGAGGGCAGACAGCAGCATATTGTCAATTATTAACCCTCCCGCGCAATAGACCCTCACCTTCTCTTTTATGAATGGGGATTTAGTTCCCCTTTCTTCGAGGACCGACCGGAGGTTCCGCTGTCACCTCTGCGGGCCGCCCTCCGTGAACGTTTTCAAGGACCTTTTTTCAAGGACTGAAAAAATGTCGCTATTCGGAGGTTTTCGTTATTTGGATCTTCGGATAAAAGGTTGTGCACCTGTACTCCGATAGAATCCCTAATGCAGATCTAGCAATTATCTCGTTAGATGCTGAAAAAGCATTTGATCAGGTGGAATGGTCATACCTATTTTCGGGGATGGAAAATTTTCAATTGGGGGAGAAGTACTGCACATGGGTTTCCATACCAGGGCATCGGAGGTGTCCTCATTCTTTAGGAAATGGGGGTTTCCCTCTTCCATTATAGATGAGGCTCTCATTTGGGTATCTTCGATATCCCGCAGCTCCGCTCTTGCTCCCCCACCCCCATTCGTAACAAGGACAGAGACCCACTTGTTCTCACCTTCCACACCATCATCCATAAGATAGCCTCTGTATCAGATAACCTGGAGATCAGATCGGGTGGGGCTGTGTAAGCCAAGATGAAAGCTGTGACTGTGTGAGTTAATACAGAGAACAACAAATGTAACCTCTTAATAATGTGTCGATATCATTATTACTTCACATCTGCGGCCAGGATGTGACAACCCCCTCCCCAGGTACTTTCCCCTGCAACCGCAGGAGATATACAACATCTGCCCCTTTACCTCCCCCCTCGACTCCATCCAAGGACCCAAACCGTCTTTCCAGGTGAGGCAGAGGTTCACTTGCACCTCCTCCAACCTCATCTGCCGTATCCGCTGTTCCAGGTGTTAACTTCTGTACATCGGCGAGACCAAGTCCAGGCTCGGCGATTGTTTCGCTGAACACCTCCGCTCAGTCTGTCTTAATTTACCTGATCTCCCAGTTGCTCAGCACTTTAACTCCCCCTCCCATTCCAAATCTGACTTTTCTGTCCTGGGCCTCCTCCATTGTCAGAGTGAGGCCCAGCGCAAATTGGAGGAACAGCACCTCATATTTTGCTTGGGTAGTTTACACCCCAGTGGTATGAACATTGACTTCTCGAACTTCAAATTGCCCTGGCTTTCCCTCTCTCTCTCCCCCCATTCTCAGTTCTCCCACCAGTCTTACTGTCTCCAACCACATTCCCTCTTTGTCCCGCACACTTCCCTGACATCAGTCTGAAGAAGGGTGTCGACCTGAAATGTCACCCATTGCATCTCTCCAGAGATGTTGCCTGTCCCGCTGAGTTACTCCAGCTTTTTGTGTCTACCTTCAAGTTATGCTTATGTTATCTGGGAAGGGGGTCTATCTACGCAGTGTTATGTAAAGTATTGGTCTGCATAGTTAAAGGAACTTAATGGACTGAAAGCCATTCAGAGAGATTTACTGGATTGATACCTGACATTGTTTGTTTGTCGTGAGGAAATATTGGATTTGGTAGATATGCAGAGGATTTGTCGTGGTAGAATCTTGAACTGCAAGTCATTGTTTTAAACACAAGTGATTGTTGATTTGAGGGCTAAGACAGTTTTTGTTTGAAGGATGTGAGTCTTTGTAACCTTCTTTAAATGGCATTAGAACCAGAGTCTTTGCATATGTTAAACTCAGATAAACATATTATTTGATAAACAAGGGGTAAAAGGTTACTGGGCAGTGCCCAAGAATGCAGAGTTGAGGTTACAATCAGATCAGCCATGATCCTGTGAAATGATAGAGCATGCTTGAGGAGCCAACTGTCTTAAGGGCCTGTCCCACTTGGCCATCATTCGCGCGCCATTTACGCGACCTGCTAGCGTGGACGGGCGCATGGAGTGGTGTGAAGTAGTGTGGAGTGGCGTGGAGGAGTGTGGACTTCGTCCTGCACTATATCTTCGTGCGCCACCTGCCTGTCGCGTAACTGACGGTCAAAGTGGGACAGGCCCAAGACCTTGGCGCAACGCAACGTCTCACCTCCAACAGCAGCAGAAGCAGGCAAACGATCGCCGAACTCGGCCTGGAGCTCACGGCCATTGCGGATCCGGATCTGCCCCCACTCCTACTCCCAAAGAGCGGGGCCAAGATGATTGGAGATAGACACAAAATGCTGGAGTAACTCAGCAGGACTGGCAGCATCTCTGGAGAGAAGCAATGGGTGACGTTTCGGGTCGAGACCCTTCTTCAGACAGAAGAAGAGTCTCGACCCAAAACATCATCCATTCCTTCTCTCCAGAGATGCTGCCAGTCCTGCTGAATTGACGTCACGTGCTCCAGACGGCTGTTCGGAGGCATGATGACGCGCGCGACCATCACGCGTCAGTCACTACCGGCATGTCACGTAAATGACTGCCAAGTGGGACAGGCCCTTTACTCCTGCACCCAATTCTTGTGTTGATGTCTAATTCGTTTTGATGTGGGAAGCCAGCTTGAAAAAATGGTAGAAGTGGATATTATCATGGCTTTTAAAAGGGAATTGCATGAATACCCACAGGAGAAAACATTTATATAGCTACAGGAAAATAGCTTGAGAGTTGTTCTTACAAAAAGCTGGCCTGCATTGATTAGCTTTGTTGTACTGTAATCATTCCCAGTCATCTTTCTCTAATTAAGTGTTAGGAAGGCTAAACTTATTATCATCAGCTCTGTCACAAATTTCATAATCAATTCAAACCCCTCCTGGTAATGTCTCTGTCCATATTAGATAATTTTCATTCTATGCATTCTCTTTTCCTAAAGGGCCTGTCCCACTTGGGCGACCTAATCCGCGAGTTCTAGTGAGTTTGCCCTAGACTCGTACTTGCAGTATGGTCGACACGAGGTCGTAGGAGGTCTTCGTAACTCCTTCATGCTCGCAAGTGATCTCCGTGTACTCGACGCCTCAGCTAGTTTGCGGTGTTTTTTCAATATGCTAAAAAATGCCCGCGAGTAAAAAAAGGTCGCCATGGAAAAAATCTATACTTTTTTTACTCGTAGGTTTAGTCGTAATAGGTCGGCATGTTAGTCATAGGTAATCAAGGGTAGTTGAACGTAGTCGTAGATAGTCTTCATCATAGTCGAAGGAGATTGAAGGAGGTCGTCTTCACTCTCCACTATTTGGTGTCTAATTATCCTGAAGTTCGTCATAACTAGTTGAAGCTGGTCTTCAACATATTCGAAGGAGGTCTTCTACATGGTCGAAGGAGCTCTTTTTTTGTCATTTTTTCAAACTCTTCTAAATTCGCCAATTAGGTCGCCCAAGTGGGACAGCCCCTTAAGAAGTGAATAATAGCTAACCAAATTTCCTTCTCTCAGAAAGACCAGCTGTTTTCAGTCCTCTGATATATTTTCGTATTTGTATCCCAAACCCTTTCCTTGCCACCTTGATTCAGATATTCCAATTTTCCTTTAGTTGCTCTCTGCCATCCAAATTCTGGATCATATAAAACTCTTAATAAAACCATTTTCAAGTATTCACATTAACAAACCATCTCTTAGCACTGAGGAGAATTTCACCATTTGATATGTTGTTCCCTCACGGTATGCAATTGCAAAACAACTATTTCCTCTTTCATTCTTTGAAGCTTTGTAGCTCTTGCAGTACATGTGCTGCAATACCTTGACGGTGAGATGAGTACATGTGCTGCAATACCTTGATATTCACCTTATTCAAGATTCAAGATTCAATTTATTTGTCATTTGGACCCCTTGACGTCCAAACGAAATGACGTTTCTGCAGCCATACATTACAAACAAATAGACCCGAGACACAACATAATTTACATAAACATCCATCACATTGCTGTGATGGAAGGCCAAAAAAACTTATCTCTCCACTGCACTCCCCCCCCCCCCCCCCCATGTCAGAGTCAACGTCAAAGTCCCGCGGCCATTAAAGTCACGCCGGGTGATGCAAGGTTGCACACCGGGTCTTGATGTTAGAGCCCCCGGCGTGCGCTCGCAGAGTCCCGCGGCCATTCCAAGCCGCGCGGGGCGGTGCTGTAAGGCCCCGCTCCAGGAGCTCTTCAACCCCGCAACTCAGGCGGGAGAAGTCGCCGTTGCGGGAGCCCTGAAAAGCGGTCTCCCTCCAGGGACCCGCGGGCTCCCGGTGCTGCCGTCCGCCAGACCCGCAGTTGCAGCCTCCGAATCTCCAGAGGTCGGGCCGCAGCAGCGCTCCACCACCGCTCCACCCGCTCTGGACTCGGCCAGCTCCGCGACGGTGAGGTGAGTAGTCGGCACCAGAGCCCCCGGTCTTCCTGTTGGAGGCCGCTCCACTTGCAACCCCAACAACAATGGAGACCCGACAAAGAAAAGGTCGGGTCTCCCGTGCAGGGTGAGATTTAAAAGTTACCTCCTCCCTCCCACCCCGCCCCCACACACACATACCCCAACAAAAAATAACAAAAACTACATAAAAACATAGACAAAAAATAATAAATAAATATAATAAAAAAATTAAAAAATAATAAAAACGCAGAGGGGCTGCAGAGGCCGCTGCTGATGAAAGTCGCGCTGCCTACCATTCCTTACTGGTATTCAGATTTCATAAGTCGCAGGAGCAAAATAAGGCCATTTGGCCCATTGAGTCCACTCCGCTATTGAATCATGACTGATCTATCTTTCCATCTCAACTCCATTCTCCTGCCTTCTCCTCATAATCTTTGACATCCTTACTAAGGCAAAATCTGTCAATCTCCGCTTTAAAACTACCCAAGGACTTGACCTCCACTGCCATCTGTGGCAATGAATTCTTCAGATTCACTCTGAGTAAGTAAATTCCGCCTCATCTCTTTGCTAACAGGACATATTTTTATTCTGAGGCTATGCCTTCTGGTCCTCGATTCTCCCACTAGTGGAAACATCCTCTGCACATCCACTCTACCCAGGCCTTTAAATATTTGGTATATTTCAATAAGGGCCCCCCTCAACCTTCTAAACTCCAGTGAGTACAGGCTCAGTCAAATACATTCATCATGCGTTAACCCAAACATCCCTGGGATCATTCTTGTAAACTTCCTCTGGTCCCTCTCCAACGCTAGCACATCCCTCCTCGGATATTGGGCCCAAAACCGCTCACAATGCGCCAAATTTCCAAACATTGCTCACGCACATGAGCAATTTATTTTATTTCTTCCAGTCTAGCACCATATATATTGTGAACTTATTGTGGAGCTTTCTGCAAATGGGAGAGGTGGAGTGCAGATTTACTGATGAATGTGTTAAATAAGCACAGGCCCTACATGAAATGTGTCCTCAAAATTAATTTTGTTGATGGTCAACTTTCTGCTGGGCATTTTAGTCTTGGCTTCAACATTAACAAGTTCATAATCCGCATAGACTCTTGGTTTCGCACTGGCAAATATTATGATAATTTACCCTTTTTCACAACTGCCTATCATTTGTCTTCTCTCTCCCATAATCCCATGCTCCTCGGTCTGCTTATCTTTCTACAGCTGTGTTTAACACTAATACTGCAACAATATTAAAGAAAAAGACACAAGTGGATATTGCTATGAATACTATAACACACCTTCATATCTTTTTTAGATGTTATACAATATTTTTTTAACTGAACCAGGTAAGCGAGAAGGGAATGTCAGAAACATGGCCCCAATGAGTATAAACAAAATGTGGCAAAAGGCCACGGTGAGTTTAGCATCGCAGCAAGGGGATTATGAGATTACAGGAAGAGTGGGAAATAGAACCAGGTAAGTCAGATGCCGAACTGCTTGGACTTCTGAAAAATCGGATCGTAAATTATCAGATTTTTATTTTATGACGGAATGAAATATCAAATGGTGAAATTATCCTCAGTGCGAAGGGATGGTTTGTTAATGTGAATACTTGTAAATGGTTTTACTCCGTTTTAGATGAGCCAGAATTTTGGTGGTAGAGAGCAATAAAGCATCTAAATTAACTTTCAAGCATCACATCATGTTTAATTATTCTGTTTCTGTAGATCGCTGGTTGTGGTACACTTCTGGGCACCATGGGCTGAGCAGTGTATGCAAATGAATGACGTTTTGACTGAATTGGCCAAAGAATATGCACATGTTATCTTTGTAAAGGTAAATCTCATGCCAAAAATCATGTACATGCTTAAATGTTCAAAGCTTTAAATAGGGTATGATATTTTATATTTTTCTGTCATTGAAATGTATTTTGTGGACCATAACCCAAGGAATCTGTTTCCTCTCTTATATTAAGACAATAGATCATAATGAAGATTGAATGAGCAACCAATGTGTAGAGTCTTTGTCAAAGCACATCCACGATTGAATTGAGGAAGGCAAACAAATGGCGTGTTTGAAGTATTGTTCATAAAGTTGAATGGTGGGTTCAACAGATTGGAAAAGTATGGATAGCATAAAGGGAAGGATTGCACAGGAGAGCTTATTGAAGGCTCCAGAATGAGAAATCGGATAGAAAATTTAGTAAGTGATAAGATCAATCGTCAGGCAATATGGGGACCAAGTTGAGAAGGGGGATGGTGAATACAGAACCGAAGATATATTTGATTGCAAAGCAGTGTACGAAAAAAGGTGGATGAGCTTTTACCATGTTTAGAAGTTAGCAGGTACAATGTTTTGGGCCTCATAGTCGTGGCTGAACGATGATCTGATCAGAGAGCTGAACATCCAAGGTTACACATCAAGACAGGCAGGTGGGCTTAGGAGGTGGCTTTGTTAGTAAGGAGTGAAATCCAATGCTTACTAAGAAACGACATAGGATCTGAAGATGTAGAATCCTTGTGGGTCGAGTTCAGAAACTGCAAGGATAAAATGACTCTGATGAGAGTCATATAAAGGCCTCTGTATAGTAGCCAGGATATAGGGTCAAATTATATCTCCTGGTGTAGTTTGTACCCTACATCCTGGCTACTATTCATGTAAGAAAGGCAATGTTACAGTGGTCTTGGGGGATTTCAATATACAGGTGGACTAAATAAATTGGTGCAGGATCTCAAGAAAAGGGATTTATAGACTGTCTACAAGATTGCTTTTAAGAGCAGTTTGTGGTTGAGCGTACTCGGGAAAAGGCAATTCTGGATTTGGTGTTGTGCAATGAGTAGATTTGATTAGGGACCTTAAGGTGAATAAATCCCCAAGAGGCAATGATCATAATATTATATTCAGGGAGAAGCAGAAATTGGATGTACCGGTATCACTCTTGAGTAAAGATAAGCAGAGAGGCCTGAGTTAGGAGCTGGCTAAAATTGATTGGAATGGGACCCTAGCAGGAATGATGGTGGAGCAGCCACGGCAGATGTTTCTGGGAGTAATTTGGAAGACGCAGGACCTTTCATCCCAAAGAGAATGAAACATACTAAGGGAAGAATGAGGCAACCGTGGTTGCCAAAGGAAGTAAAAGGCAGTATAAAAGCCAAAGAGAAGGCATATAATATGGCAAAGATTAGCAGGAAGCTATAGGATTGGGAAGCATTCAAAAACCAGCAAAAGGCAACTAAGAAAGAAATAAAGGGGAGAAAAAATAAAATATGATGGTGGCTAGCTAGTAATATAAAAGAAGATACCCAAAGTTTTTTTCCAGATATATAAAGAGTAAAAGACAGGCAAGAGTCGACATTAGACTGCTGGAATAATAATAATAATATATTTTATTGTCATTGCACATAAGTGCAATGAGATTTGGGTATTTGACGCTGACGAAGTAGTAATAGGGACCATAGAAATGACTGAATAAAGGGCCTCTCTAACGTGGGCGTTATTTGCGTGTCATTTACGCCAGTAGTCTAGCAGTACGACAGTCGCACGCCAAGTGCTCTTACGACAGTCACGCGCCAAGTCTTGCTTCTTCTTTTGGAAGCCATTTGCGATGTTGTTGTACATAGTTCGATCTCCGTGGCAAGGATTTTCCCAGTGAAAATTTATCAAAAAAACTTGCGCATTATACCCCGGTGGTCACTGGTGCAGCGCTCAAATGTTGCGCCGACCGCGTACGGGCGGCGCATGGTTACGGACGTTGACGCACAGTGATGCATAATAACTGAGTATAGGCAATGTTCGTGCATCACCGTGCGTAAGCATGCGTCACCACGCTCTACACATACGCCGTTAGTACGTCAGCGTGCGCAAGGGATACGTCACGCAGGTGGCGCGCAAGGATTTTGAACATTCCAAAAGCCTGGGGCGCCGCACGTTACAGCGCATTACTGCATACGCCACCACGCCATACACACGACATGACCAATTTTTAGGGTGTCACGTAAATGACGAGCAAATGACGTCCAAGTGGGAGAGGCACTTAAGTATTTTGCGTCAGTCTTCACTGTAGACTACACCAGCAACATGCTAGAAATTCAAGAGAGTCAATAGACAATAGGTGCAGGAGTAGGCCATTCGGCCCTTCGAGCCAGCACCACCATTCAATGTGATCATGGCTGATCATCCACAATCAGTACCCCATTGCTGCCTTCTCCCCATATCCCTTAACTCTGCTATCCGTAAGAGCTCTATCTAACTCTCTCTTGAAAGCATCCAGACAACCAGCCTCCACCACCCTCTGAAGCAGACAATTCCACGCACTCACAACTCTCTGTGTAGAAAAGGTTTTTCCGCATCTCCATTCTAAATGGCTTACCACTTATTCTTAAACTATGGCCCCTGGTTCTGGACTCCCGCAACATTGGGAACATGTTTCCTGCCTCTGGAGTGTCCAAACCCTTAATAATCTTATATGTTTCAATAAGTCAGGGGAGAGAAGTGAGTGCCGCCACGATTATGCAGGAAAATGTGCTTGGAAAGCTGAAAGGTCTGAAGGTAGATAAGTCACCTAGACAGGTGAACTACACCCCAGGATTCTGAAAGAGGTAGGTGTAGAGATTGTGAAGACATTAGTAGTGATTTTTCAGGAATGCTCCCAAAGGACTCGAAAATCGCAAATGTAACTCAGCTGTCTGAGAAGGGAGCAAGGCAAAAGAGAGGAAATTATAGGCCGGCTATAGACTCAATTCTGTAGTTGGTAAGATTTTAGAGTCCATTATTAAGGATGAGGTTTTGGGGTACTTGGAGAAACATAATATAGGCCAAAATCATCATGGTTTTGTTGAGGGGAGGTCTTGCCTGACAAATCTGTTGGAATTCTTTGAGGAAATAATAAGCTGGATGGACAAAGGAGAGTCGGTGGTTGTTGTTTACTTGGATTTTCAAAGGCCTTTGCAAGCCTGCTAAACAAGATAGGAAGCCATTCATTGCCACTGACTGCTGTGGACGACATCATTGAGTATTTTTAAAGCGGAGATTGATAACTTCTTAATTAGTGAGGCCCACAAAGGTTAGGGGGAGAAGAAAGGGGACTGGGGTTGAGAAGGAGAAATAGATCAGCAATGATTAAATGATGGAGTAGATTGAATGATGGGCTGAATGGCCTAATTGCGCTCTTATGTCTTATGATCTCATGGTCTTGAAAGAGAATCATGTTAAGTTTAATATTCTCAAAATGTTATTATTAACCAGGGATGTCAGTTGGATAAAGTTTAGGTAGTTGCTGAAGAACAAGTGGAAAATCAGTGTAAATCTGACGAATATGACAAGGCATTGGACTCCACCTGTTAATTGATTCCTCGGGTCACAAGATCACAAAGCCGTGACTGTGATTTTAACGTGATAAACTCAAAAGACTCCGATGCAGAATATTCTATAGGAAAGAAGCTAAGCATAATATATTGCAAACGAACAGTTGAATATAGTAAATATGGGCAAAATTAAATGTTTTGGATCAATTGTAATGAAGTAAAGGGTGGAAAATCCTGAACATTGTTGATGAGTTAAAAAAAGAATAAAGCAAGAACAGAGTATTAGAACTAAATTCTGGAAATTTGTAATATGAGATATAAAGTCGCCTTCACTGAAAGAATGCTTTGGCTTGGACAAGTTAGTGAATTCATTCTTTTGGGTTAAAACATTTTTGGAAGATAGTAAGATTTAAAAAAAAAAACCATTACCCTCATAATATCCATCAAAATGAACCGAACCAAAGAAAGAAAAAATTAAAAAGATGCTGGTGGAGTAGTTTGTGTCATTTCCGTTAATAAATAATATTACCAGTTTAAATAATTCTGGCAGTTTGTATCATTTAGTTGGGAAATTGATTTATTAACAGAAATATCAACTATTTGTCCTGGCCCAACCGCATTGACACTGGAGCGTGAGAAATTGCAGAGAGTTTTGGACGTAGCCCAGTCCATCACACAAATAACCCACCACCCCTCCAATCGATTCCACCATGCTGTCTTGGCAAAGCAGCCAGCGTAACCAAAAAAGAATTTTAGACCACTCACCCTGGTTATTCTCTCCCCCCCCCCCCCCCCCCCCCCCCCCCCCCCCCTGGTGTTGTGCAGTAGATGCAAAAGCTAGAAAACACATACCACCAGATTTAAGAGGGTTTTATTTCTCCGTTATTACCAGGGGTTTTTTAACACTCTGCTAAAGATTAATTCCCAATCTACTTCGGCTAATTCAGTTTGAATAATTACTTTGTTTGGAAGTTTATTTTAGGTGATTGATGTTTTGTTGTGTTTTGGAAATATATTCTTGTTAATGATATTTGAAGAATATTTGGTTGTTCTGCAATGAAACAAGTTTATTGATGAACTTTTTTTTTTACAGCTTGAAGCTGAATCTGTTCCAGAGATATCTGAGAAATTTGAGATTAGCTCTGTGCCAACGTTCCTGTTTTTTAAGGCAAGTGTTTATCGTTTTTGAAATTTAACGTAGAACACATTGAAGAAGCTAAACACTAGTTGGTTGTTGTCTAATTTTGAGGTTGTCGTAGATACCAGATTCGATGCTTCCTGAATTTTCTAGAGAAAAGAACCTTGATGGACCACAAAGAGGCTATATAAATAATTTATTGCACTATCTTTTGAAATGTTCTTTGGTTTAAGGCAGTGCCATTTTTTTTCTGGCAGTACGCACTGTTCTGTATACCGGCACTTCTAAAAAGTAAAACGTAATTATTTTGTTTTCTGGCAATGTCATGAATGTTTATTAATGGTGCACATTGGTGCCTTTTTGTTTATAAAAATGCGCAGGCTTTGGAGCTGAGCTTTTTATTGTAAAGAAAAAAACACATTTTTACAGAATACAGTTTGAAAAGGTGTTGAAAATGTACAATTTAGAACTATTTACTATCAACTTTTCTGTAATTCTTTTATAGTATCTATTTTTAACAACCCCCGGGATTTACTTATGTGACAGCGTTTCCTATTGTCATGGTTTTGAATTGGTAAAGGTATTCCAAAATTCAGTGGTTGGGCATAGTTTACCTTTTGCCTCTTGTTATATAGTGCGCTGTTGCACATTGTAGAATCCATAAATGCAGAAAATAAAAACTGATTTTATGTGATTTATCATTATCATGTCACAAGATCTTTTGGGTAAATTGAAAGAATTTCATGTCACCAATCTTCAACAGTCGGTCATTATTGCTTTATATAATACAAAATGAAAAGTTACAGGTTCATTAATGGAGAACATGTTTAAAAAATATTCTCTTTTTTCCTACTCATGCATGGCTAGAAATTTGTGGTCTGACTTCTAAAGATAATCCAGGAAGCGGAGGGGCACCTTACACGTGAATAAATGAAAAGGAATGATGGTAAAAGACACACAAGTCAATTCAAACACTTATGCGGCAAATGGACATCACAATCCATATGCTCTTCACATGCCAATATCTATGTAATCACTGCCAACAATACTGATTCCAGGCTCTGATTTTGAAGCTGTGAAACCATCAGATGAAACCTGTTTTTCCATTATAGAGTCATACAGCATGGAACAGGCCCTTTAGCCCAACTAGACCATGCTGACCAAGATGCCCCATCTACACGTGTCACATGTCCACGTTTGGCCAATTTCCCCCTAAACCTGAACTATCCATGCACCTGTTCAAAAGTCTTTTAAATGCTGCTATAGTACCTACCTCAACTATGTCCTTTGGCAGCTTATTCCATATACCCACAACCCTCTGTGTGAAAACGTTGTCCCTCAGGTTCCTATTAAATCTTCCCCCTCTCACCTTAGACGTATGTTCTCTGGTTCTTGATTACCCCTCCTTGGGTAAAGGACTCTGTGCGTTTCTCCTATCTGGTCCCTTCATGATCTTATCAACCTCTATAAGATCACCCCTCATCATCCTGCGCTCCAAGGAATAAAGTCCTATGCTGGCCAACCTCTCCCAGTAGCTCAGGCCCTCTAGTCCTGGCAACATCCTTGTAAACCTTCTCTGCACTCTTCTAGCTTAACAACATTCTTCCCATAACAGGGTAATCAAAACTGAATACAACACTCCAAATGCAGCCTCACCAACGTCTTGAACTTTCCTCAGAAAGATCAAATAATTCATGTTTTTAAATGAAATTCTTGGGTCAATTGAGAAATTAATTGGTTATGCTTCAATAACAGTTTAATTTTCCAAATGTTGGATTTTACATTTCCTTTAGCATTGAATTGAAGGTCAGACTCCTGCTGAAGGCTCGCGATGCCGCTTTCAGATCTGGCAACGCTGAGGGATACAGCTCATCCAGGGCCAATCTGAAAAAAGGAATTAGGAATGCTAAACTCAATCACAAACGGCAGATCGAGGAGCATTTCCAAAACAACTCCGACCCCAGGCGCATGTGGCAAGGAATCAAATCCATTGCCGATTACCATAAAGTTAACCCCCCCCCCCCCCCCCCAGACAACGCCTCCCTTCCTGACGAGCTAAACCACTTCTATGCTCGCTTTGACCGGGACAACAAAACTCCAGCCATCAAAGCTGCTCCACCCCCGAATGAACAACCCCTCAGTCTCTCCACCTCTGCTGTACAAGATGCACTGAGCAAGGTGAATGAGCACAAAGCTGCCAGCCCCGATGGCATCCCCGGGCGGGTGCTCAGGGCATGTGCTGGACAACTATCCCTGGTCTTCACTGACATTTTCAATCTGTCACTGGCCCAGGGTGTCGTCCCCACTTGCCTCAAGACCTCAACCATTGTGCCAGTGCCCAAACAATCAGCTACAGGGAGTCTCAACGACTTCCGCCCAGTGGCACTCACCCCTATCATTGCTAAGTGCTTTGAGCGGCTGATCTTGTCTCACCTCAAAGCCAGTCTACCCCCCACACTCGACCCCCATCAGTTTGCCTACCGGACCAACAGGTCTACAGAGGACGCCATATCGGCGGCCCTACACTCTGCCCTGACCCACCTGGACAGCAATAACACCTACATCAGGTTGCTGTTCATTGATTTCAGCTCCGCCTTTAACACTGTCATCCCCGCTAGCTTGATCACCAAACTCAGCGGACTTGGCATCTCCACCTCCCTCTGCAATTGGACACTGGATTTCCTCACCAACAGACTGTTAGGGTCAACAACCTCACCTCCTCCACTATAACACTGAACACCGGCGTGCCACAGGGCTGTGTGCTCAGCCCTCTCCTCTACTCCCTCTTCACCCATGACTGCATCCCTAAGAATGGCTCCAACGCCATAATTAAATTGGCCGACGACACCACGGTGGTAGGACTGATCAGTGACAACGACGAGTCAGTCTACAGGGAGGAGATCCAGCACCTGACAACCTGGTGTGCCAACAATAACCTTGTCCTCAACTTCAAGACGACGAAGGAAATTATTGTTGACTTCAGGAAGAACAGAGGGGGCAGACATACACCCATCCATATAAACGGGACTGAGGTGGAGCGCGTCTCCAACTACAAATTCCTCGGGGTACACATCTCGGAGGATATGTCCTGGTCCCACAACACCTCCAAGCTGATCAAAAAGGCGCAGCAGCGCCTTTACTTCCTGAGGAGGCTCAAGAAAGCTCACCTGTCCCCCAGATCCTGACCAACTTTTACCGCTGTACCATCGAAAGCATCCTGACCACCTGCTTCACGGTATGGTACAGCAGTTACACCGTAGCAGACAGGAAGGCACTCCAACGGGTGGTGAAAACTGCGCAGTACATCGTCGGTGCCCCGCTCCCTGCCATGGATGCCCTCCACCGAAAACGGTGTCTGAGACGGGCCGGGAAGATCATCAAAGACCCCTCCCACCCTAACCATGGTCTGTTTGCCCTCCTCCCATCAGGGAGGCGGTACAGGAGCCTCAGGTCACGTACTAGTAGGATGAGGAACAGCTTCTACAACAACACTATCACATTGCTGAACTCGGAGTCCCGCCGATAGATTTGTCCAGTCTCTCCGTCCACATTGTTTGCTTATTCTGTATTTTTATTTCTATATTGCACTATTACTACGGACTGACGCTAAACTGCATTTTGTTGTACCCATGCTTGTATCTGTGCAATGACAATAAAGTTGAAGTGAATTGAGTTGAGTTGAATTGAAATATATTGCAAAGACTGAATTGGATAATAAATTGTATTCTTGCACATTTTCTACTTTACATTGAGCAAATATTCAAGCATTTAGATCAGCATCTTTCTATATATTTAACTATGATAGATGGTTTCTAATACTTGATGCAGGTTGCTAAATGGTCATGCTTAATTGTAAATTAATCTCTATTGGATTAACAGTGCTTTTATTGTGCATATTTTTTGTTTCAGAACTGTCAGAAAATTGATCGACTCGATGGTGCTCACGCTCCTGCTTTAACTAAAAAAGTTCAACAGCACAGTGAGACTGCCAAACAAGATCTGAATGATCAATTGCGAAAACTAATAAAGTCAGCGCCTTGTATGCTATTTATGAAGGGTACATCCCAAGAACCTCGTTGTGGTAAACAGAATTTTGTTTTAATGATGAATCTGAGGGATTTTAATGGGCTAACTCATGCTTGATCAGACTCATGGCTCCTGCCTGTTCTCTCATGCTAACATAGAAACATAGAAAATAGGTGCAGGAGGAGGCCATTCAGCCCTTCGAGCCAGCACCGCCATTCATTGTGATCATGGCTGATTGTCCCTTATCAATAAACCGTGCCTGCCTTCTCCCCATATCCCTTGACTCCACTAGCCCCTAGAGCTCCATCTAACTCTCTCTTAAATCCATCCAGTGACTTGGCCTCCACTGCCCTCTGTGGCAGGGAATTCCATAAATTCGCAACTCTCTGGGTGAAAAAGTTTTTTCTCACCTCAGTCTTAAATGACTTCCCCTTTATTCTAAGACTGTTGCCCCTGGTTCTGGACTCGCCCAACATTGGGACCATTTTTCCTACATCTAGCTTGTCCAGTCCTTTTATAATTTTATATGTTTCTATGAGATTCCCCCTCATCCTTCTAAACTCCAGTGAATACAAGCCTAGTCTTTTCAATCTTTCCTAATATGACATCCCGCCATCCCAGGGAGTAATCTCGTGAACCTACGCTGCACTGCCTTAATCACAAGGATGTCCTTCCTCAAATTAGGAGACCAAAACTGTACACAATACTCCAGATGTGGTCTCACCAGAGCCCTATACAACTGCAGAAGAACCTCTCTACTCTTATACTGAAATCCTCTTGTTATCAAGGCCAACATTCCATTAGCTTCCATAACCTTCTGTAGTATGTGGTTTCTAATGACTTCACGTCCTCGGTTCCACGATCATTCTGATAGCAACCTACATGTCGCAATTAGGCCTCTCGGTGTTGCATCTCAGGACTTGTAGACTGCGGTACCATGACACCCTTTGATAGCTAGTTCTATCCATATAATGAATCGCAAATGCCAGATCAGGAAAATTAAACATTGCCTGATCTTAGTATATAGTGCCAAATCTAGCCTGTGTTAGTACATTTCACATTATAAATTAATAAAAAAATTGTTATTATCAGGAATAATATTGAAAAGCCAGTAAGTAACATACCCTTGTTATTTATTGCTGTGGAAAGTCAGGTAGTTTATAAAATAATATTGTTTTAATGAATATTATTAAACATAAAGATAGAAAGAAATGAAAACAAAATCCCAAAAATTAATGTTTTATGACCTTTTTGAGTCTGTTCATTACTGTACAGGTTATCCTACTTTGTTTCCTCTTACTCTGTTTAATGTTACTCCAGCACTTTTGGGTAAACCAGTGTCTGCAGTTCTTTGCTTGCTTGTTTCTTCATTCTTATTTGGTTCTTGCCTTCATCTTACAATGCTCAGTAGATCTGCACTGTGACCATGTCCCCGAGTAACTTCAAGTTCACTGTCCTACTACACAACTCAGCAAACATTGCTGAAGAAAATATTTTTCTGCATTCATTGTTTCTTATTATATCATGTTCTATTTGGTAGGCTTCAGCAAGAAAATTGTGGAAATCCTCAATGAACATAATGTTCGCTTTAGCACCTTTGACATTCTTTCTGATGATGATGTGCGTCAGGGGCTGAAGGTTTACTCAAACTGGCCCACGTATCCCCAACTCTATGTGAATGGAGAACTGGTGGGAGGACTTGACATAGTAAAGGTTGGTGTTGCAGAATTGCATACTATACAGCCAGTACTGAAAGCAAAGAAAAATGACATGTGAAACTAACTGTTAAGGCTGAAGTGTTTTCACACTGGTGAAAGTAAGGCTGAGAAAGAATTGTATATTTTGCACATGCTATGTTAAGTGCATCAAAAGGAATAAAATATCTTGGGACAAACCTGCATTGCATTTGAATAGCTTACTTTAGTTATTTCATAGGATGGCATTTGATAGAGAAATTTACATTAAAAGTAATCATTCTTAAAGAAGTTAACTGATTTAAGCAATGAAAACATCTGTATGGTCGTGCATTTTCAAGCAAAATGCCCAATGGCCCAAGTCACTGATTACTTAACAAATGACCTATAGGTCACAAAGTAAAATTAATGACATATTAGCTGTAAGTTACAAATGTGGCCTTATTGAAATTACTATTTTCATAAAAAGAAAAATCTGCTCCCCTCAACTACTTCACGAAAACCCGACAGTAGATAAATCATGCCTAGTATCCCATGTGTGAGTACATAGTCAACTTCTCATTAAGCCTTGCATTTGAATGGGTCTGATTAGATTTGCATTAACTATTAATGGAACATCTAAATATTTTTTAAATTAATAAAGTAATCTTTTGGTTTGATGTTTTTCATGTCAATTAGAGCCACAATAAGAGATTTGATGCATTTTTTGATCTATTATTTTACTCTCTCAGGAGCAAGCTGAATCTGGAGAACTAGACAAAATTTGCCCAAAGGAAATGGGACTGGAACAGAGGTAAAATAATGCTTGTTACTGCAACAGATTTTATGTACCTAGATCATAGAGCTTTATAGGAAATATGTTCCCAATGTTGGGAGAGTCTAGAACCAGGGGCCACAGTTTAAGAATAAGTGGTAAGCCATTTAGAACAAAGATGAGAAAAAACGTTTTCACAGTTGTGGAATTCTCTGCCTCAGAAGGCGGTGGAGGCCGGTTCTCTGGATGCTTTCAAGAGAGAGTTAGATCGAACTCTTAAATATAGCGGAGTCAGGGGATATGGGGAGAAGGCAGGAACCGGGTACTGATTGTGGTTGATTAGCCCCAATCACATTGAATGGCGGTGCTTGCTCGAAGGGCCGAATGGCCTAGCCTGCACCTATTGTCTTTTGTCATAGCACGGACATTTGACCATACCAACCAGGCTGGCAGACTCTGTTAGTCCAATTTGCCTGCATTTTGCCCGTGACCTTCTAAACCATATATCTATCCAAATACCTTTATTAGTCTGAATTGTATCCACTGCAATAGCTTGCTCGGGTGACAGTTCATTGCAAAAATGGACTACCCTCTGAGTGAAAAGTTGCCACTAAGGAGCCTCTCAGTTTTAGAGCCTCTGCCCTGGAAAAATAACTGTGACTGTTCACTTTACCAATGCCTCTCATGATCATGTACATCTCAGTAAGATCACCCCTCAGCCTCCTACGCTCCAAAGAAAAAACAGTCCAACCTTTTCCTATAACTCAAGCTTGCATTTCCAGGTATCATCCTGTTGAATGTCTCTGCGCTCTTTCCAACTTAATGACATCTTCCTATAAGTGGGCAATCAGAATTGCATGCAGCATTTCATGTGTAATCTCACCAACGTCTTGTACAGCTGCAGCACGATGTCTCAACCTTTGTACTCAATACCATTCCTAATAAAGGCAAGCGTCCCAAATGCCTTCTTTACCACACTGTCCACTGAACCTGCCACTTTTCGGGAACCATGCACCTGTACTCTCAGATCTCTCTGTTCTGCAACTCTCTCCAGTTTTATATCCAGAAGGGTACACATGTTTATAAGGGGAATAACCACAATAGAATCTGCATTCTTTGCCTTTTCCCGTTACCCTGGTAGTCACCGATCTACATTCTGCCTGCTCCTTAGGTGTGATCTGTCTATGCTGATCTCACTCTCTCAGATATCCCGTGGTCGTCCAGCTGTTGCTTCAGTTCCCTCATGCAAACAGTCAGGAGCTGCAGATGGACCTACTTCCTGCAAACAATGTAGTCATCAAGGACACTGGACATTTTCCTGACTTCCCACATCCTACACCAGTAGCACATCAGTGTGCTAACTGCAATTCTGACTGCACTTAGATTAATGTGGAAAGTTACAAAAATAAAAGTCCTTGCCTTATCTTGCAACCTCCTCTGCTCAGCCACCTCACCAAAGCCTCAACACATACCCTCAGTCACAGAACTTAACCTCAAAACATGGCTTGTTCCATCATGCCGTCATTTCTTATATGTTGCTGTGCATCTGAGTGAGCTAATTAAATGGCAGTCTTTTCAATCTTCCCATTGCTGCTTTGATCTTGCAGGAAACTCACTGAAATTGCAAGCAATGCAGTGAGCAGAGATATTTTAATCCTTCACATTGATTATTTTTAAATATTCAGCCATATATGTAATGTTGTTTTCTTGCTGTATTTTACACTACCATTTGGTGTTCAGCTGTTTATTGTATTTGTAGGTTGAAAACGCTGATAAATAAAGCAAAAGTGGTTCTGTTTATGAAGGGCAACAAAGCGGTAAGCACTTTGTACTTGAGATGAAAAATTTGGGTTTATATCCTACTTAAATATTTAGAATAAACAAAGACAATTTGTGATCAAAATCCTTATTTAGAAGGCATTATCAGTATGTGTGGAACTATTTACTTTTGTTTACACAGCCCTTGGATTCTGTGCTACTCAATGCTGCTTTGCGATTTGTTACTGTACAATGATCAAAAGCAAACTTGAATCAAACATCATAGAGTTGGTGTCATAGATAGATAGCGATGGATTTGTACTCCCCGCCCCCCCCCCCCCCCCCCCCCCCCCCCCCCCTTCATTTCTTGAAGTATGTTCTTCTGTTATGATCTGTGTGCAGGTTGGTCTCTTTATATGGGTGCAATAAGATCATGCTATTCCTTGATTGCGATTTCCTGACCTGAACAGAAATGCACCTATTGCTAAAAGTCTCAGATATATAAATACATCTACCAAAAGGCACCTAACACAGGTTACACTCAAGATCCATGAAAATAAGGATATTATTTGTTTTTTTTAAGGTTCCCACTGATGTGCAAATAGACCTACCTTTACAAAGGAGGAACGAGGAACTGCAGATATTTGTTTACAGAAAAAGACATAAAGTGCTAGAATAAAGCTGGCGGGGGGGGGGGGGGGGGGGGGGGTGGGGGTCAGCATTATCTCTGGAGAACATGGATGTGATGTTTTGGGTTGGAACCCTTCTTCAGTCCAAGTTACTCCAGCACTGTCTCCTTTAGGCCTACCTTTAGCTTTTTTATGCATCTGATAAGCAGTTTTATGGTCATTTTAACTTGTGATACTTTATGTGGTTAAAATTTTTGTTTAGATGGCAAAGTGTGGGTTCAGTCGTACCATCATCGAAATGCTAAATGAAACTGGGTAAGTATCAGCATTTGACTGTCATATTGCAATAACTTAAATAATTTCTGCTTCGTTAAATTTAGAACATAACATGATTTCTTTTAAATGCAGTGTTGACTATGAAACCTTTAACATTCTGGAAGATGAAGAAGTAAGTTCTGTTTACATTCCATACAATCGCATGTTGGTCGAGTTTTGTATATTTGTCTTGACTTTTTGAGTAGAACTATCAATGTTTTGATTTTAGCTAAGTTCCAACACACATACTCATTCCCAACCTGTAAACCAAAATGGTCCTAAGTGGCTGTAGCATCTCATTTCATTTTTTTAGGTGGATCTGTAATGGCAAGTATAGTGTTAAATGCTTTTGACAGCAATGTTGGGTAGAGTACAGATTTTTAATAAAGCCACTTTGTGTCAGTTTGGAAACTATATTTAGATGTGGCAGAGATTTCATGATATACCTAACATCAAAGTTATTTTAGTTACGTTTAATTTGGTAAAGATCTAAATTTTCTCTCGGTTATCCTATTTGCTATCCATTGCCCAGTTATAACCTTATTTAAGCTTATAATTTATCGAGTGAGAGATGAGACCATTAGTTACTCGTTACTACAATCTTCACCGAACTCCAGCTTATTCAAACATTATTAGAACACTCCTCGTGCCTCCATTATACTTCGCAAGATCTCCTTCAGACCTCGCAGGGTCGAAGGGTTAACCTTCTACCTACTCACTCCAAACTGCGCTAAAACTAAACCTCTGCGCAAGCATCTTAGCTACAAATTCTTGATATATTATGCAATTTATACCTAAATCTATAAATAAGAGTAGTAAATCTCCAATCGTGTATGAGAAACAAATGAGAGGAGCCAAAGTTGATGTTAAAACTAAATAGATTTGCTTTATGAAGGTTATAAAGTCTTAGCATGAACACTATAGCGCACTTGTCCAGGAATATTGTGCAATTGTTCAACTCTCCTTTTCTAGTATTTCAATGCTTAATCGCTTGACAAGGTACAGTTATAGTAAAAAATATATAGCAGAATGGCATTTTGAGCCGGAAATTCCAGATTTCCATTCTTAATTATGTATGCATGGATCACAGAGTTAGTGTTCATAATGGTGAGCCCTGTTATCTTAAAAAAAATCAAACAAACATTTAAATTAAGAGGACTATGCCACACTGTCTCTTAAACCGGTTCTATCATTTTGTATGATCTGGTTCTAACTCAACATCACAGTAAACTTTACCCCCTTGCTTATCATGTATCTGAATACTGGTTTAAAAATAGTTGAATAAATTTTCTGTCATTGCCTTACTAGAATGAGAGTTTCAAAGTTTTATGACCATCTGTGACAAAAACTTCGATCTTAATTAAATAATTATTTTTAAGTAGTGACCGTTTGTTCTAAATTCTCACATAAGAAGTAATATTCTCTTCACATCCACCCCTCAGAATTGTACATGTTTCAGTCAACTAATGGAGTTTCCAGGCAAACTTTGAGCCGTGATCCCATCATGCACTCATTGGCACTGCAGTCAGCAAACTGCATCTAAGTGAATGGAGCAAAGAGGAATAATTTCTTCCATTTATTCTGAGTCACCAGCAAATAGTCTGGAGGCCAATTGCCCTTTGTGTGAGGAGAATTGGGAACCTTTCACCTACTAATTTTGCTGGTGCTTATTAGATTCTGTGTCGTTTCAATAGCTAGAGAAGCAAAACTATTTTGGAGAATGATCAGTAGAATGAACCCACAGTATGAACTGGTAGCTTGAGAAATAATTCTTCCACTTCCTGTCCAGAAACTACAATAAGCTTTAGAAAATCTTTGTTACCAAAAATATCAAAATTTAATCAAATGTTTCTAGAAAAATAATACTAAAGAAATTTGCATAGAAGTGTTTGATTGCCACAATTTATATTTTTGGTGGGTAATCCATCAGATTGCAAGTCTAGCAGCATATGTTGTGAATGTTTGTCACTATGGAACAATATTTCATTATTGTGAATTACTTCACCAAACAGCTTAGTTGGAATTTCAGGAAACTCCATCCATTGATAAAATGCTGTTGAATGATAATGCAAAATTACTTTGCCATTTGACATTGAATGGCAGTTCTGGCTCGATGGGCCGAATGGCCTACTCCTGCACCTATTGTCTACTGTCTAATAGCAGGTTCAATTTTAAATTAATCCCAGTAAATTTTATTTTTAACCCTGTACATTCTTTCTGTACAGGTGAGGCAAGGATTAAAGACTTTTTCCAACTGGCCAACATATCCACAACTTTATGTGAATGGTAACCTTATTGGTGGGCTCGATATTGTAAAGGTAAGTACAAATAATTGCTAAATGACTGGCAAGGAGATCCATTATTCTCCTTGGTCTTAAATTTAAGTGTGAAAAGTATTCATGAAAGGTGTAAATTTGCTAGATTGCTTTGAGGATATAACAAGCAGAGGGAACATAGATTTAGCATATTTGAATTTTCAGAAGGCATTTGATAAGTTTCAACATAAAAGGCTGCTGTACAAAATAAGAGATTGAACTGAGGGATATGTGCTTTTAATTAGTTATTGCATGAAAGGGTCTGTTTCAAGCTCTAAAGGCCTGTCCCACCTAGGCGACGTTTTAGGCAAGTGGAGGAGACTGCGCTCACCTAAAATTTTTCAACATGTTGCAAAATATTCTGCAACCAAAAATTGGTCGCCATGGAGAAAATCGATAATCCTGTAGTCGTAGGTGCAATTGTAGTGGGGTCGCCATGTAGTTATGGGTAGTCGTAGGTAGTTTTAGTTAATCGCCTTTGCTGACCCATTTTCATTGGCTCATTGGGGGAAAAAAACGTAAGCACGAGTTTTCAGAACCAAGGATAATGTTAAATGCCTGCCGAACTTCACAGCTGTGTATCTCTGGCTTATTAAAAAGTTGTCTGACTTTTTAAAAGTGTCTCCACTCCTTCTCCCCCTTTCTCCCCCCTTCTCCCCTCCCCCTTCTTTTAAAGGACTTACCGTACACTGTGCTAGCTGTCTTAAATGTCCTGTTCATCGCGGTGTGTGTCTGTATCACCTTGGCTCTGCATCGTGTGAATTTCAGACAGCGCTCCCCCGCCACTTTCCCTGGCCCGCCTTTGCCTTTGCAGTGTGTGTGTGTGTGTGTGTGTGTGTGTGTGTGTGTGTGTGTGTGTGTGTGTGTGTGTGTGTGTGTGTGTGTGTGTGTGTGTGTGTGTGTGTGTGTGTGTGTGTGTGTGTGTGTGTGTGTGTGTGTGTGTGTGTGTGTGTGTGTGTGTGTGTGTGTGTGTGTGTGTGTGTGTGTGTGTGTGTGTGTGTGTTCCACTCTGACAGTCGCCATTCCATTTCCTGGTTTTTCAGGCGCATGCCGGCAAATTGACAGTCGCCGGCAGTCCGCTGAAAAATCGCCTAAGTGGGACAGGCCCTTAAGGATGCAACTAGTTAATCATCCCAAGGACAAGTTCTTGGCCTTTATCATACATGATTTATATTTATGATCTAGACGAGGGGGTAGCATGCAAGTTTTGGTAGTGATATAAAAGTAGATTGGAGGCCATGTGGTAATGAAAATATTTGGACCACGCTATAGTCATGTGAGTGAGTGGGCGAGAACTAGCCAAATGGAGCTTAATGTGGGGCAGAATCACATCATGCAATTAAGAGGGATCTAATGGCATGTTATTATCTAAATGGAGAAAGACTGCAGATGAATGAAGTATTAAGATATTCTTGCGCACAAATTGCAAAATGTCTGCAGGCAAGTGCAACAAGTGGTCACGTAGGCAAGATTTTCTTCACAGGACGGTTGGAGTTTAGAATTGTTACATTTGTTTTGGGTATTGGTGAGGCCAGACTTGGTTTTAGGTTTATTATAGTCACGGGTACCAAGGTACCATAAAAAAACGTTATTTTCCATGCTATACAGATAATATTATAGTTAAGTACAATCAAGTCCAACTCTAATACAATAAATAGACCGAAGGGATAGATATAGAGTGCAGAATATAGTTTTCAGCATTATAACACAACAGTTCCAGGGATAAAGTCCAATGTCCGCAATGAAGTAGAAGAGAATCGGAATGTACCCTAGCTTACGGATAGATTGTACAAGAGTCTGACAACAGAGGGGAAGAAGCTGTTCCCGTCTGGTGGTGCACACTTTCAAGTTTCTGCATCTTCTGCCCAAAGGGAGTAGCGAGAAGAAGGAATGACCATGGTGGAAATGGTCTATGATTATGTTGGCTGCTTTCACAAGGCAGCGTGAAGTGTGGATGGAGTCAATGCTGGGGAGTCCATGCAACAGATGGGCCACATCCACAATTCTTTGCAATTTCTTGCAGTCTTGGGTGGAGCCGTTCCCAATCCAAGCTGTGATGCAACCAGACAGTATGCTATCTATGATTTATCTGTAGAGGTTTGTAAGACTCATTGGAGACGTGCTGAATTTACTTAGTCTCCTGAGGAAGTAGTGCCTTCTTGACTGTCGCTTCAGTGTGGTTGGTCCAAAACAAATAGTTGGGTTATATTTATGTCAAAAAACTTGAAGCTCTTAACCAGTTCCACTTTGTCATCAATGTTCACTTGAGAGGCAGTTATATCAAAAACGCTATTAAAAACGTGGCGGTGTTCTGTCGGAAAATCGCAGCACAGTGGGCCAATAGCGGTCAAGATCAGAGATTTAGTAATATAGATAATGGCAAAGCTTCCTAGTTTTCATAGCATTCAGAACCCCTTTATTGTTGGTTCCAAAATATGCCCATAAGAGGATTATGGATAAATCTTATTGCATAGTAGAGATATAGAGTATACTGAAGATGAAAACATTGGGAAAGAGGGCTAAAAGAACGCATTTCTCTGTTTGAGTACAGTTTCCTTGTAAGTGGATGGGAAAATATGTTTTGTGTGTGCCCTAACATATTTGCACAATGTTTTCTTTCACAGGAATTGAAAAATAATGGAGAACTTCTCTCAATATTAAAGGAAGAAAATGCTAGTTAGAATTTGATGAACAGGAACAACTGCCTTGTACATGTATTTGTCCACTTTAAAAAGTATTATTCAATGACAATAATATAGTCTAAAGCTAGGTAACACAATGGTGGATGTATATCATCTTTGGTGTTTTAATGCTTCCATAATATTTCATGAGTAACATTGTAGCATGAAAGGTGCAACAGTTGCAAATGGGTTCGAACAATGATTAAATGTTATACTTTTATTGCAATAAAACATAATTGCCAGACTTTTTGCCATTTACTTCTTAAATCATATTTAGGTTTTGCCTTATTGGAAGCCCAGTGAAGCAAGTAACATATTTGTTTTGTAGTCTGAAGAAGGGTCTCGACCCAAAATGTCACCTATCAATGTTCTCCAAGATGGACACAAAATGCTGGAATAACTCAGTGGGACAAGCAGCATCTCTGGGGAGAAGGAATGGGTGAAGTTTCAGGTCGGGATGTTCTCTACGATGCTGCCTGCCCTGCTGATTTACTCTATTACTTTGTGTCTTTTGACTTTTATTTTTGTTTAAAACTTGCTTTGAGCTACCTCATAATGCATCCATTATGAGCCACATGATCATCATGCATGGCATGCAACATTATTGAATATAAACCATTATAAAATGACTGTTATGCATCACAATTTTCAATTTAAAAACGTGGGAAGTAAGCTAAGATGTTTTAAAATATGTTACTCATTGATTTATTGTTCATCACTATTTTTTGAGTCTAGACTTTAAAATAAAACTAAGTGACTCCCTTTTTTCTATATTTGGATATATGTATCGTTATTTGAAATTGGTTATAATCTCAAATATTTCAATTCAAATAATTTTATAGTCGTCGCCCCCTCCCTTTTGTAGAGCAGAGTTGCATTACTATAAAATGATAGAAAAATTAAGGGGCAGCTCACATGTTGTAGATAAATAAAGACCTTGCATCCTTGTGCATTTAGATAATCAAAAGCAAGTAAAGGTGTTAATTGTGCGAGTATTGTACTTAGCTTTACTGCCAATCTCTGAGAACCACCTGCAAAGTCCTTTTTGTGGGTCAGCCTGTCTCAAACTTCGCATTCTCATTCACCACAAGCCTAAAATGAGTATCTGAGCACCTCTCTTGTCACAGGATTTGTCACTGAGAACAGGAGAAGAGCACAGATGTACTGAGTTTAGGTTAGTTTAGGGGCTGGATGCAATTGCTTTTGGCCATTCAGCATAACGCCATATATGGCTTACAAATGCAACTTGACCCTGTTTGAATGAGGTCACAGATAATGTTGTCTGACCCGCTGAGTTACTCCAGCTTTTTTTTGTTTATTTTTGGTTTAAACCAGCATCTGCAGTTCCTTCCTACATATGATTGAAAATATGTTTTCTCTTAATTTTACAGTTATTTTCATTTTTTTGTTCATTATTCCATCTATTTAAACTTTTCAATTATTATCATTTGAAATCATTCTTATCATTTGTTCAAACTCTGACAGCAAAAAACACTCAAAGCATCCCTGTGCTGTGCAGGACAGCCAGAACAATTGTGTATCCAGTTGAATCACTCTGCAGAAACGCATAAGGTTCATTTGATAAGAATGGAAATAATCAAGGATAGACAATCTAACTCATTGAAGAAGGGTCTCGACCCAGAATATCACCCATTCATTCCTTCTATCCAGAGATGCTGCCTGTCCTGCTGAGTTACTCCAGCATTTTGTGTCTAATTTCAGTTTGAACCAGTATCTGCATTTCCTGCCGACAACTAACTCAATGTCACTGGTTAGCTGAACAAACCACCCCTACTTATGTCCTTTGTTTAAAGAGGGTAACATTAGTTAGAGAGTAACATTGATTGGTTTAGTTGTCAAGGGTTATGGGAGAAGGCAGGAGAATGGGGTTAGGAGGGAGAGATAGATCAGCCATGATTGAATGGTGGAGTAGACTTGATGGGCTGAATGGCCCAATTCTGATCCTAGTGTTTAATACCATTAATACACAACATATTAAAACAGGGGCCGAAACCCTTCTTCCTTGTTATCATTTGCAAAGTTAAAAATACTTTCTGAAAGAATGCAACAGAAAGCAAGCCATTGGAGTTATTTGGTGTTGCTAGCATTGGTCCTTGAGCCTTCGGGTAAAGCAATCAGGTCAATCAGATAGGATCATTGATGCCTATAAACGTTTTGCGTTTGAACTAGAATTAAGACAATTCTTTGCACATTTGAAACCATTTTTTCTATTTTGTTGGTATTATCAATAAGCCACTATGTATCAATAAGAGCTTTAAGAAAGGAATGTGTATTTGGGGGAATTGTATTTGTAGAGCTACAGGGAAATAGAAAAGTAATGGTCCTGACTGGAGTGCTGTAAAAAGTGATTTGGATCATGGGCCCAATGTCTTCATTCTGTGCCACAATGATTCTATACCTCTAGTGTCTGTTACAGGTATTAAATACACACATTTTGTGACATAAATGCTTGCACATGAATAGAAAAGATAAATGTGAGACATAATCTATCTCATTGTCTTCATCCAGTAGAAATGTTCACAAGCCTCACCTGCACCATTTTCATCGTCACGTAGTTAAGCATTCACTTATCACCCACGATTCAGCTTCTGAAAAGCGTCAGCATTAGGGTTAGAGCTGTTGAAATATTATAAAGCATCTTATTGTTGGGGAACACAGTGTTATTAACATAGAAACATAGAAAATAGGTGCAGGAGAAGACCATTCAGCCCTTCGAGCCAGCACTGCCATTCATTGTGATCATAGCTGATCATCCACAATCAGTAACCAGTGCCTGCCTTCTCCTCATACCCCTTCACTCCGTTAGGCCCAAGAGCTCTATCTAACTCTCTTTTAAATTCACCCAGTGAATTGATCTCCACTGCCTTCTGTGGCAGTGAATTCCACAAATTTGCAACTCTGGATGAAAACATTTTTTTTTTCTCATCTCAGATGGCCACCCTTTATTCTTAGACTGTGGCCCCTGGTTCTGGACTCCCCAACATTGGGAATATTTTTCCTGCATCTAGCTTGTCCAGTTCTTTTATAATTTTATACGTTTCTATAAGATCCCCTCTCATCTTTTTACATTCCAATGAATACAAGCCCAGTCTTTCCAATCTTTCCTTGTATGACAGTCCTGCCATCCCGGGAATTAACCTCATGAACCTATGCTGCTCTCCCTCAATAGCAAGGATGTCCTTCCTCAAATTAGGAGACCAAAACTGCACACAATACTCCAGATGTGCTCTCACCAGGGCCTTGTACAACTGCAGAAGGACCTCTTTACTCCTATTGTCAAATCCTCTTGTTATGAAGGCCAACATGCCATTAACTTTCTTCACTGCCTGCTGTACCTGCATGTTTACATTCAGTGACTGGTGTACAAGGGCCGTTACACTTCCCTTTTTCCTAATCTGACACCATTGAAATAATAATCTGCACCTTGTTCTTGCCGCCAAAATGGATAACCTCACATTTATCTACATTATACTGCATCTGCCATACATCTGCCCACTCACTCAACCTGTCCAAGTCACCCAGCAATCTCCTAGCATCGTCTTCACAGTTCACACTGCCATGCAGCTTTGTGTCATCTGCAAATTTGCTAGTGTTACTTTTTATCCCATCATCTAAATCATTAAAATATATTGTAAATAGCTGCGGCCCCAGCATCGAGCCTTGCGGCACTCCACTCGCCACTGCCTGCCATTCTGACAGAGACCCGTTTATTCCTACTCTTTGTTTCCTGTCTGCAAACCAATTCTCTTGCCATGTCAATATCCTACCCCCCAATACCATGTGCTCTAATTTTGCCCAATAATCTGTGTGCGACCTTATCGAAGGCTTTCTGAAAGTCCAGATTCACTACTTCATCCATTTTACTTGACACATCCTCAAAACATTCCAGTAGGTTTGTCAAGCAGGATTTCCCTTTCATAAATCCATGCTGACTTGGACTAATCCTTTTACTGCTATGCAAATGTGGCGTTATTACTTCTGTAATTATTGACTCCAGCATCTTCCCCACCACCGATGACAGGCTATCTGGTCTATAATTCCCCATTTTCTCTCCCGCTCCTTTCTTGAAAAGTGGGACAACATTAGCTACCCTCCAATCCACAGGAACTGATCCTGAATCTATAGAACATTGGAAAATGATCACCAATTGGAGTCATAGAGAATCATAAAGTCATTCAGCATAGAAGCAGGCGTTTTGAAGCACTGAGTCTGTGCAAACCACCAAGCATTTGTTTTATTCTCTTCCTTCTGCCCATTAGAAAGTTTAGTATCGAAGTAAATATTATCTGAACACATTTTCAAAGTCCCTTCATGCACCATTTCACTGTCACGATCAAATAATTATATTGATCTCATCAATTTCAAATTCCTTCAACTGTTAAAGCAACAAGCAGTCAGCTGGAAGAACACAGTGGGCCAAGCAGCATCCAGCACAAACATTATGGAATTGAACTCTGACAAGTGTGAGGGGTGCACTTTGGTATGTCAAACCAGGGCAGGCCTTACACAGTGAAAGATGGAGCCGTGAAGAGAGTTGCAGAACAGGGAGAACATGTGCATGATTCCCTAAAAGTGCTGGGCCATGTGGACAGTTGTGAAAAAGGCATTTGGCATGCTTACATTGGTTGGGAAGGGTATTGAGTACAAATGTTGTCACATCAGGATGCCAGCAAGTCTTTGGTGAGACCACACTAGGAGTACTGTGTGCAGTTCTAGTTCCTCAGCTGTAGGCAGGATGCCATTAATTTGGAAGGATATTATTAAGTTGGGCTTAACGGTGGAGAGTTTGGGACTTTTTTCTTTGGAGCATAGGATGCTGAAGAGTGACTTTATTAAGGTGTATAAAATCAAGAGGCATGGATAAAGTGAACGCTCTCAGTCTGCGAGGATAGAAGATTCTAAGACTAGAGGCCGTAGGCTTAATGAGCGAGGAGAGGTTTAAGATGGACCATAACACTGAGGAGCTGAATTAGGCCATTTGGCCCATCGAGTCTGCTCTGCCATTCGATCATGGCTGATCTAAACTTCCCTCTCAACCCCATTCTCCTGCTTCTATGATGTCCCATGACCTTTGACACCCTACCGAATCAAGAACCTATCAATCTCCACTTTAAAAATATACAATGGACCACGGGAACAGCCTTTTCACTCAGAGGGTGGTCTGTATCTGAATTCCTACCAGAAGAAGCTATAGAAGTGGTTACAATAGAAAACAAGCATTTGGACAGAGCTATGCTGCTCTCAACTGGAGGGGACGGAGTTGGGAGGCAGAGGCAGGTGAGTGATGAATGGAAATAGAAAAGAAAAAAAACATGAGAAAAAAAGAAGGTTGATGGAGCGAAGTGAGAGTGGGGGTGGAGACAGCTACTGTAAGGTGATGGATAAAGAATGTGATCATGGGTTCATGAGGTTGCAAGGGGAATGGCAGATGGAACCAGAAGCAGATGGAGGAGAGGTGGGAAAGCCTGCCCTTTCCTTTTGTGGCGATGGTGACAGTCTGTACTCAAATATTTTCTTTGAACCTATTTTATTATTTCCCAACAGTTTTATCTGCCAGTCCTTAATTTCATTTGAGCTAGACCAACTTTTCCACTCTTTACTTCATTTGGGTATTTTTTTTTTTTTTAAGTATTCCTCAACATCTGTTACAAACCTCATGATAGCAGTAACTAGGAAATCTAAAGTGTAAACTTAAAATACTGGAAAATTCACATTCAGTCAGTATGTGCAGAGAGGGATGAAGCAAATTCTTAATTAAAAAGAGAAAGGTGATAGAGATGAGCAGCTTTTAATGAAAAAGTGAGCCAAGAGGAAAAAGAGTAGTATGAAAAGAAAATAAGTGTTTTTTAAATGGATAAATAGCCTGTAAAGTTTATACTTAAATTAATGTTAACAGTAGATTTTATTGAATCAAAGGCTCATTTGTCTCCCTGCTTGAGGTGTCACAGTTGAAGAGATCTGTGTTCATTAAATAACTACCCAATGTTTGGTCATGGCATGTATGTGTGTGTGTGTGTATATATAATAGCTTATGCAGTGATTGTCTGTCTATTGTGATTTTGTTGTGCTATTGTACCTACAATAGATACAATAGATGCTGAAATCTTGAGCAAAGCATGTCTTCTTGATCTGAAGAAGGGTCGTGAACCAAAATGCCACTCTTCTATTCCCTTCCTACATAGATGTTGCCTGCCCCACTGAGTTCCTCAAACAATTTGTGTTTGACACCTCATGAATGGCTCAGCCTATCTTCTTACTTCCAATGAACATCAGTTTAGCCAAAGCAGGCAAGAGGATTTTGGTTTATAGTTCTTATTTTCGCTTTTACTTCAGCTAATTCCTTTTCAACAGCCATCTGCACGTTTTGTGTTTGATGCAATTAAGTAAATTGTGGGCAAAGATTATAAATTAGCACTAAATATATATGTGTGCATAAGTTTTATTGAATTATTTAAATGAGTACAATCAATATCAAGGTTATGAAAAAAAGATAATTTCATCAAGTTGCTGTTTGCGGAACAGATGTCACATTACAGATGTTTAAATAGTGATGGTGCAAGATGTTTGCATTAGTTTGCTTTGCATTCTTTTTTTTTTGTCTTATTCATCCAAATTATAGAGCATACAGTACATGAATATCCGAAGGCTTTTGTGCAAGTAATGCAAGATGTTAAGAAGTTCACCAATATGTTAGTCTTTATTCCAAAAGGATGGTGCCTTACTCCAGCATGAGTGGGAACGTGGATTATTGTGTACACATTTGGTTGCCCTACCCATGAAAGGGAATACTCGTGAAAGAGATCTGCAATTGAAATTCCCCAGTTTAACTTCTGGGGCTCAGTTTGTGAATGAGAACAACTTAAGCACACTGGGGATCTGTCCTGCAGAAAGTAGAAGAAAAACATATGATTTTATTGAAATGTACAACATTTTTATGTGGATTGATAGGATCGATGCAGTGATGATATGTTCCCTGGTTTACAGCATGTACAGAGCATATTTGCTATTGCATCAAATTACTTTATATCGCAGCGCCTGGGATTTTTGGTTACAGTTTGCTGGTCTTGTCTATTTGTATCCATTGAATCATCGAGCCATGGAGTTATACAAATGTCTGCATATCACGATCTCTCTGTTTCTTGTAGAAACAGGGAATTGCAGATGCTGGTTTACAAAAAAGACACAAAGTGCTGGAGTAACTCAACGAGTCAGTCAACATATCGTGAGAACTTGGATAGGTGCGATTTCAGGTTGGGACATTTCTTCAGATTGAATGTTGTTCAAAAAGGACCAGCTCCGATACAACTTGGTTACCATGGGGAAGTTTGGCCAAAAGGCCTGTTTCTCCATGTGTCCATTCTACTTTCTGACAATGATGCACTCTCTTATTAACGTGCAAAGTAGGGTTCATAGAAACATAGAAAATTGGTGCAGGAGCAGACCATTCGGCCCTTCAAGCCTGCACCGCCATTCAATATGATCATAGCTGATCATCCAACTCAGTATCCTGTACATGCCTTCTCTCCATACCCCCTGATCCCTTTAGCCACAAGGGCCACATCTAACTCCCTCATAAATATAGCCAAAGAACTGGCCTCAACTACCTTCTGTGGCAGAGAATTCCAGAGATTCACCACTCTGTGAAAAATGTTTTTCTCATCTCGATCCTAAAAGATTTCCCCCTTAAACTGTGACCCCTTGTTCTGGACTTCCCCAACATCGGGAACAATCTTCCTACATCTAGCCTATCCAACCCCTTAAGAATTTTGTAAGTTTCTATAAGATCCCCCCTCAATCTTCTAAATTCTAACGTTATTCATAGCATAAAATGTAGCATGTACAATTCCTTCAGGAAATGTTATCTCCTTATGGTGTCTTCATAAAGTCGCTGAATTAGCACATTAATTGCACACTGGTGGATAATCCTAGAATAATGGACAGACTGACTAAAGTTGACTAAAGCTCATGAAAAATATGTATCATTTCAGCGAAGAGGTTCACTGCCGTCTGTTATAAGACAGTTGAGGATGGCCAATAAATGGTAGCTTTGCCAGTGACGGCTATAACAGCACTTTGTGAACTGTAAAATATATCATACAACTAAATGAGTAAAATATACCTAGAGTCATAGATGTACAGCATGGAGACAGGCTCTTTGGTCAACGTTGTCCATGCCAACTAGGTATACTGCCTGTTTTGTCCCAGTGGTCTCCAAAACCTTGATATCTGTATTTATGTCCAAATACCTCATAAAAGTCACAATTATATCATTTTCTATAACTTCCTCTGGCAGCTCATTCCACATACAGAGGACATGAGTGAAAATGTTATCCCTGACGTCCTGCTTAAATCTCTTAACTCTCACTTTAAGCTTAGTTATGGATTCTTCTACCCTGGGATAAAGACTGTGAGTGTTCACTTTATCCATGCCCCACTTGATCTTGTACATGTCAATAAGGTCACCCCTTAGCCTCCTCTGAGCCAAAGAAAAATGTCTGCCCATGCAACCTTTTCCTCAAATTGAAGCCTGCTTGGCCAGGTAACATCCTGGTGAATCTGTCTGCTCTCTTTCCAAATTAATGCAATGCTTCCTATACTTGACACACAATACTCCGTGTGGCCTCACCAACGACTTGTAAAGCTGCCTCATGACGTGCCAACTTTTGTACTCAATACCCACCCCATTGAGGGCAGGTGTGGCAAACCCTTTTCTTTGCCACATTGTCACCACTTTCAGGCAACCATGCACCTCTGCTGCCAGGTATATCTGCTCTGGAGCATACTCAGGGCTCTACCATTTTCTGTGTGAGTCCTGCTCTGGTTTGACATACAAAAGTGCAATGCCATTTGCCATTGTCGTGGTATACAAGACTCAAAGTTAGGATAAGATGACACAGACATGGAGAATTCTTCAAGAAGACGAAAAGCCTTTAATTTGCACAAATCTGGGCCTGGAACATTCGGAGATAGTACAGCTTGGCCACTCTCCAAATGTTCTCTGATCCATAAATTCAGACATCGTTTTATTACAATTTCAGTTCTTATCTTTGGCTGCTTAGCATGCATGTTTTTACTAACTTTAACCTCTCACTGTCCTTGCCCTTTATCTCCAATCTCTGAGTTACCATGATGTTCTAAGCTAAAGCAAAATAAACTAAGCAATAACATGTTTTTGGGCCTTGACTTCTGATCACATAAAAAAATAGCTGACATCTGCGAGCTTTACTAAATGTTTTTAAACATATTGGTAAAATTAAGAAGTAACGTGTTTCTTCTATATACATTCTATATAACTTCTATACCATTCCATGGCCCACCTCCCTGACTCATCTAGATCTTGTCGTAAATTTATATATCCTTCCTCACTATCAACCACCAATTTTGATCTAATCTGCAAATGGATGAACAATGTTAATGACATTGTCATCCAAACCAATAATGTATATAACAAACACCTGGGGACCCGGTACCAACGTCTGCAGCACTCCACTGGTAATTGGAACTCCAATCAGAAAAACAACCCTCTACAACTACCCTTTGGCTACTTCCTCTATTCAATTTTGAATCAAATTGGCTAGCTCAGATTGAATTCCATAAAATCTAACCTTTCAAACACGCCTCCTTGCAGGATCTTATCAAAGGCCTTGCTAAAGTCCAGAGACAATGCCCGCTACCTGACCCTCATAAATCCTTTTGAACTCTAAAGGATGCAATTCCCTGTGCACAAAGCCTTGCTGACTATCCCTGATCAGTCTATGCCTATCCAAATGCTGGTAAATCTTGTCCCTGAGAATCTTCTCCAACAACTTTTCTGTTACTCATGTCCGACTCACTGGCTTGTATTTCCCTGGTTTGTTCTTGCTGCATCCTTAAATAATGCTATAACATTAGCAGCTCTCCAGTCTTCCTGAACTGTGGCTAAATAAGATCTGCCAGTGCCTCTACAATTTCCTCCATAGCTTCCCAGGGTTCAAGGAAGCACTTGGCCAGGCCCTGGGAATTTATCCACCTTAATGCACTTTGAAACTGTCAATACCTCCTATTTGGTAATTCGTATCTGATCTAAGACATCACAACTCCTATACCTGAATTGCTTAGCTTCCATAAACCTCTCAGTAAAATTGGATGAGGTATTCATTTAATGTCCCGTCCTCCCGCTCCCCCCTCACCTGAGGGTCAATACCAAAACAGCTGTCCTGACCTTTACAGGGACCTAGTCTATCCCTGGTCACCCTTTTATCATTAATATACCTGTTTAAATCCCTTTTAAATCTCCATTACATGTCCCCATTTTGCCCTCCTGATTACAGGGCTGCCAACTCTCACGCTTTGATCGTGAGACTCACGCCCTCAAGCAAACTCTCACGCCCTCACGCTCATCAGAGGCTCTTAAATATAGCGGAGTCAAGGGATATGGGGAGAAGGCAGGAACGGGGTACTGATTGTGGATGATCAGCTTTGACGGTGACAGCTAAATGGCGATGCTGGTTCGAAGGGCTGAATGGCCTACTCCTGCACCTATTGTTTATTGATCCCGAAGATAGACAGAAAATGCTGGAGTAACGCATCAGGCAGCATCTGTGGAGGATAGGAATAGGTGACGTTTTGGGTCTAATCCTTCTTCCGACTTCAGATTTTTGAGTCTGAAGCCGAAAATGGAAAACGTCACCTATTATTTTTCAGTCTGAAGAAGGGTTACGACCTAGAATGTCACCTATTTCTCTTCTCCAGAGATGCTGCCTGACCCCCACTAAGTTACTCTTGCATTTTGTGCCCATCTTCGGTATAAACCAGCATCTGCAGTTCCTTCCTACACATTCACTTGATCCCGACTGCCTAAATCTGACATGTGCTTCTCTTTCCTGATTAGAGTCTCAACATCTAGCCATGTGTTTGGCCATAATTATGCCATAATCACCAATAAATATAATGTAACTATCTCATGCAAACTCTCCTCACCCATGTGTTCTGGATCTGTGTCCATCTGGTGACGCATCTATCTGTGAGTCTCACAATTGAGCACACTCATAGTCTGGGTGTTTTAAGTGGTGCAGCAACAAGCTGAGTGAACAAAATGGCATGTCCTGTAAACTGTCTAAGGGATAGTTATTTGAGAACCAAAGATTCGAGTTTGGAAATTTGAAGTTGCATGTCTAATAAAACATAAGAAAATGGGAGAGAAAATGTTGAGATAGTGGAAATCGTAAATATCAGGGAGAAATGCTGGGAGCTGATCAGGACCCAATCGTAATGGGATACAAGGTAGAAAGGTTAACTTTATGGGTAGGAATGGGAGTTTGCAAAGTTGGAGATTTTTAATTTTTTTTTCAAACGATTCACAAAGGAAGAACAATTTGATGAGATCTTGAATTAATGGGCCAGAATTTCCTGAAGCATAGTATCCTTTGATGTGCCAGTTTGTCAGAATATTTCCTGCCGTCTACAGCTCAATTTTTACATGTAAATTGTTGCAAATTTGAGCTCAAGGCATTATGACATGCCGAATTATGTCTGAGGTCCGGTAACTGCACATCTCCTTAATCACTGAAATAGATAAATGACAGAGAAAAAAGTAATAAAAGAAAATGAATTAGAATGGATTAATTTTGTGTAAATTAATGTACAGAAAGAAACAAAGAAGAACAAAACTGGTGTACCCACTGTACTGTTTAGATGGGATTTCCAGGATTTAGGCCCAGCGTGAACACTGTTGTTTCCACTCAGTATTACTCTCCCTGGTATAGCATTACTAAATGTTGCCAAGGAACAGAACCATCAATGTACCTGGCATATAATAAGCTTAGCCAACTGTCAGTGTACATGGCTGAACCATATCAAACATTTTATGGTCACAGTCACCGAGATTTCCACTACTATTTAGTGGCAAATAAAAATAATTAAAACTGCAGAGGCTTGAAATCTAATGTAAGAACAGAAAATGTGGAAACACTCAGCAGGTTTCTGACATGAGAAAAGAAACAGTTAACAGTTCAAGACAAAGATCTTTTGCCAGAGTTCTGAAATTGTTCCGTTCTGATGAACATTGTTCAGTCTATAATGTTATCTGTTTCTCTGTCCACAGATGCTGCCAGATTTGCTGAGTGTTCCCAGTACTTTCTGTTTCAGTCCCATTATTTACGGTTAACCCGATAGAACGAAAATAAATCTTCACTTTTCCCCTTTGCTATTAACAACTCCTTTACATACCTTACTAAGTGTTTATGTTACAAATGGTATATTTATTATAAAGTTACAGCAGTAGAAGGAGAAACAGTTTATGCTGCAATTAGTTCCTGAAGGACCATGTGTGGCAGGAGCTCCCGAAAGTCTGTGGGGTGCTACCATACCTCGCCCTCTGTGGAACAGGGAACCTGCCTGGAATGGGAGCCTTGTCCGAAGACCCAAGGTCGGCAACGACGGTGGACATTGGAGAAGGCCGGTAAGAAGAACTGGGTGTCTTACTTTCTGCACCATCAAAGTCCTCTGTGGAAGGTGCCCCTGATGCATGAAGGCTGAAGGTGGCCAGGCAGAGAGAGGGACGACGGTTCGCTGGACGATCCAGATCATGGTGATGTCTGTAACGGACCTTTGTTGACAGCTGCAGCTGGGACTTGGAAAATAGTGCCAAAACCTGGCGACTCTTGCAAATGGACTCAGTGGGCTGTTTGTTTGCATTCTGTACTTAATCAGGATTGTACTCATGAATGGCAATAATCTTACTGACGTATGCAAAAAAATAATTATTCCACTGTACCTTGGTACACATGATAATAAAGAACCTATGAACCATTGAATTATTTGCGGTTTTGGAAAGACTAGTTTTTGGTAGAGTATCTTACCTGGGGAAGTATAAATAGTCATAGAGAACAGAAACAGGCCCGTCGGCCCAACTTGTCCACTCCGACCAAGATCCCCCATCTACATTAGTCCCACCTACCCGCATTTGGCCCATAAGATTCGAGGGCTTTCTTCTGAAGAAGATTGAATGCAAGGTGCATATTTCAAGTCTGCTATCTCTGCCTTAAAAATATCTGAGGTGGTTTGAGGGGCTGAATGGTATACTCCTGTTGCTATTTTTACCTCGTTCTTTCGCAAAATGAATGTGTCAGAGTTTGAAAGGTTTTGATGAAACCACAATCATTTTTCTGACTTAAATATCAACAATTATTTTTATTCTACATTTCATCATTCACATGACAATTTGATTGCAGGCAGTTACTGAATTGTACACTTTTTTCTCAAAATAAATTTTATTTGTTACAAAAATATATAGATAGCAAAAAGCATGCAAAATCTCTTCATACATCTTGAGTGTCTAAACCTTCAATAGTGTCATGCTCACTGGTGTTAAGACCCGAATTTATACAAGACACACACGAGGCCTCCAGGAGTGATACCCCTTCCCTTGTTTGAGGGGAATCCCCACCAGACTCAGCCCCTCAACGTCCATCATAAGAATGACCTTAAATTAATGTGCTTCTCCACAGAGCTTTTGTGTCGGCTGCACCAAGTTTCAGTGCGTCCCTCAGCGTGTACTCCTGCAGTCTGTGCTGGGACAGTTGGCAACATCCTCTCACGAACATGTCACTGTACGGAAGTTTTGCGCACATCATTGATGGTCTTCCGGCAGTACTCAATGTGAGTCCCTGTTGCATCGTTGCACAGATCAGTAGAATGGCAGATTTGTGCAATCGGGTGCACATATAGCAAGAGAAAGATGATAATTCAGAAGTTGGAGGATGTAATCAATTATGGAGCCCTGTTCACAAGCTGCAAATTAAAACTTTATTGGTTTGAAAAAAAAAAATGGTTTGGTCAGATATAGAACTAAATTTGCAGATGGTGATAGGACACTCAAGTCAAAATAAATATAATTCATTAAAATCACTACCAGATGGCTACAAACATCTTATCACAGGTCCTCAGTCTAGTGTCAAAGTAGACAGCATCTTCTCAAGTAAAATCCCTGTGTACCGTCTAATTCCCCAGTTATAGTCTGTGAAATTACTTTAGATCAGCAGAGATCGCTTCCCATCCTACCCTGAGGCACAATGTAGAGTATATACTGTGTAAGAATAGTTTGGCTTAGAGTATTTGGATTTTCAAGGTAATGCCAAATGACTGAATAAGCCAAAATCAACCTTATCAGGATTCTACGTCTTTCTATTATTCCGTGTATGCCATAAATGCATCATCTTTTACACGTGCTTTTAACTTCTTTTTAACTTTTACTCTTAACTTTTTTTAAAGTTGAGGCTATGCAGAATAATGGTTGTGCAATATCATGCCTAGGTATATTCCTAAAAATAACCTACATTGAAGTAATTATGGACTTTTGGAGAATTATGCAAAATTCAAGCTGCTCCTCTATAGTTTCATCAAAACAAAGCATTACATATCAATGCCAGGTGCAATTACTCCCTACGCAGAACTGTTTTGGAAGGCATAAGTTTGTATCACACTCTGATGGGTCTTATAGGAGTGGTGGGATTTGGCAATGTGGCTGAAGAAGTCATTTCATTTTGCATTGATATAAAATGCCTTGTTTTGCAAAGGAGCAGCTTGAGATATGAGACTGGAATGTTGCATTTGCTTCAGGAGTGGATTTTATTCAATAACATATGGGTGGGGGGGGAAGAGAGAAGGAGGGGGTGTTATTGGGTAGGGAGGAGGACAATGGTCACGCAGCACCTGTATGGTGGTGGGATATGCTCTAGGCTCCTGCAGCGAGTAGGGTGATGTATTAGCTTCTCGGAATGTCTCCGAATATTAAATGTAAAGGGCAGGTTTGTGCTGACTGACATCTGGAGCCCTGATGGTGTACGAGGTGCTGGAACCTCAGCATGATATGGAGTTTTAAACAAGCCCAGTGAAAGGTGAGAGTCGTCGTGAGCTCTATCCCAACTGCAGGCCCAGCTTGCTCAGAGAAGGAAGGCTGCTGAGCCCAAACCCCTGGTTGCCCCGTGAATCGGGAAATGGAGAGGGGGTGGAAGGGGACGGCGATGGTGGCGATGGTGGACAAAGAGGAACCGGGGTTGTCTTCCTTCTGCACCCTCGAAGTTGGCTGCAGGAGGCTCCCCCCGGGGAGAGAGGGCCAGGCATGGAGAGGGACATCGGGCCATGGGACGATCAAAATGGAGGCGACGGTTGCAAAGGGCCTACGTGGCCCAATGCAGCTGGGACTGTAAAATAGCACCAAAATGGCACCTCTTTCATACGGACTATGTGTGCTGTTCTGTGCATACTGTACTGACTGGGGGAATGTACTTATGTACGGGGATAGTCTTGCGGATCTGTATGCAAAGAATGTATTTCACTATACCTGGTACACGTGACAATAAAGACACCATTGAATAATTGAGACTCGGATGAGCCCATGTGTTAGACTTTTTTGCTCCACAACAGGGCTCACCATCATGCCGTGGCCATACTGATAAGGGAGCCTGGATATAATTCTCAACTAGCACGTAGCTTTATGTATCGTGATACATCAAAAGTGACTCTGATTGGGCAGGTGTTATGTACGGCATCTCCAAGTAGCAGAACAAATCCAGCCCGTCATTCTGTGAGGCGGATTTAGATTATTATGGTCATACGACACTGAAATAAGCTTGTTGGCCCACGAGGCCAGGACCACCGAGGAGCCATTTATACCAATTCCACATGAACACCATTTTATTCTCCTCACATTTCCACCAGATTTACCACTCACCTATGCACTGGGGGCAACTTCCAGTGTCCAATCAGACGACCAAACTGCACATCTTTGGAATTATGGGAGGAGATCAGAACAACTGGAGGACCAACAGATTTACAGGGAGAGCAGGCAAGTATCACCTGGCCAGCATCACAGCTCAACTTTGAACCCGGTCACTAAATTCAAAGGTGGATTTATTCTGCTGCTTGGAGATGCCGTACATAACACCTGCCCAATCAGAGTCACTTTTGATGTATCACGATACATAAATTCAAAAGTGCTTTATCTGTCACATATGCAAATGCACAGTGAAATTATTTTTGCATATGTTACCCATGAGGGTACCGCCATGTGTGGCACCATTATTCAAAGTCCAAAGTCCTGTCAACCCATCTGGCCATCTTGGATGCACCTCCTGTAGCCGACCTTCAAGACGCAGGAGGCATTACCCCGGTTCACCCTCCCACCGACCCATGCTCCCCACATCCGACGCCTCCCGCTCGCACCCAGTTACGTCGTCCAACGAGCCTTCAGGCGGGTTGCCGGTACCGTCAACAGGTGAGCCTTCAGGCGGGTCCCACCGTCTTGACGAGCCTTCGGGCTAGGTCCAGACGACCAACGAACCTTCCTGGCGGGCACTGCGGCCACAGCACCTCAGGAAGGCTTCCGCCATGCGGCACCTGGGGAAGGCCTCTGCCTTTGTGAAACAACAGCTCTTCTCATGACTCCACTGTGCTGTCCTCAGCAACACAATCAAGACATGGTAGCTTTGCTAATTCTGTGAAGGGAAAAGCCTGCAGAAATAGGCACCAATCTCTTTTCAAGGTTGGTAAGAGAGGATTTAAACTAGTTTGACGGAGATAGCTGCAGGAAACATTAAAAATATAAAATGCACAGAGGACTGAGGAGGCAAACAGTATTAAAATAATGAAAAGTGTTCAAATTAAGATTAGGCAAGAGAAACCATAATTCAAACTGAAATGGCTCAGAATGTATGTGCATAAAATGTTATGTGTTGTGTGGTTGATGAGAGCTGCAGGCACAAGTAATCACATGAGATTACTACATTGTGGCAGTATCAGAGAACTTGCTCTAACACGAGGAGAGTAGATACTTAGGTTACAATTGACCCATGAAAGATAACGAAGAAAAACAAAGTGGCAAAAGTGAGTTTAAATGAGCTGGCCAAAAAATGTATCACAACAATGGAAATCAAAGAGAATTTATAAGTACAGTAAGAGAAAAAAGCATAACCAGGGAGAGAATAGGGACCGTCACAATCCAAAGTGGTCATCTATGTGTGGAGTTGCAGGAGTAGAGTGAGCTCCTCAATGAATATGTTTCTGTTTTTGCTGTGGAGACAGACGGGAAGATGGGAAGGTTAATGGTGATGTCTTGAGGAGAGTCAATATTATATTTGAGGAGGTCACTGAGGTCCCAACATATGAAGGTAGGTAAATCTCATGGGCTTGATCAGGTAGATCCAAGGATATAGTGGGAAGGTGGAGAAGAAAGTGCAGGAGACCTAGCTGAGACATATGGATCATTGTTGGCCACTGATGGGGTACCTGTGATATCATGAGGGGAATAGATGGTGAGAATGCTCAGTGCCTTTTTCACATGGTAAGGGAATCAACAACTGGAGGGCATAGATTTAAGGTTGTGCGACTTGGTTGGGGGAGGGATAGAGAGAGAGAGAATGCCGGGGCTACCTGAAATTAGATTAATCAATATTTATACCACTGGGCTATAAGCTGCCCAATCAAAGTATGAGATGCTGTTCCTCCAATTTGTGTTTAGCCTCACTCTGACAATGGAGGATCCCAATGACAGAAAGGTCTGTGTTGGAATGGGAAGGAGAATTAAAGTGTCCAACAACAGGGAGATCAGGTTGGTTCACCCGGGCTGAGCATAGGTTTTCCACAAAACGATCGCCCAGTCTGCGTTTGGTCTCGCCGATGTACAAGAGTCCACATCTTGAACAATGGATACAGTAGAAGGGTACAGTCTGAAGAAGGGATTTGACCCAAAACGTTGCCTATTTCCCTCGCTCCATAGATGCTGCCTCACCCGCTGTGTTTCTCCAGCATTTCTGTCTAAATTCGATTTTCCAGCATCTGCAGTTCCTTCTTAAATGATATAGTAGATGAGGTTGGAGGAGGTGTAAATGAACCTCTGCCTAACCTGAAAGGACTGTCGGGATCCCTGGATAGAGTTGGGGGAAGAGGTAAAGCGACAAGTGTTGCATCTTTTGCAGTTGCAGGGGAAGGTACCTGGGGAGGGGGTGGTTTGGGTGGGAAAAGCTGAGTTAACCACAGAGTTGCGGAGGGAACGGTCTCTGCGGATGGCGGAAAGGGGTGGAGATGTGAAAATGTGCAAAATTTTGCGACTAGGGGCAGGGGAGCAAGGGCGGAACTGTGGGGTACCAAGGAGACATGAGTGAGGGCCTAATTTATGATGGGAGAGGGGTACCCCCATTCCCAAAAGAATGAGGACATCTCAGAAGTTCTAGTATGGGACACCTCATCTTGGGTGCAGATGCGGCATAGGTGGAGAAATAGGGAGTTAGGGATAGAGTTCTTGCAGGAAGCAGGGTGGGAAGAAGTGTAATCGAGATAGTCGTAAGAGTCTGTGGTTTTGTAATAGACGTCAGTCAATGGTCTATTTCTTGTGATGGAGACTGTGAGATTAAAGGGGCTGTCCCACTTGTGCGACTTAATCCGCGAGTTCTGGCGAGTTTGCCCTCGACTCATACCTGCAGCATGGTTGACACGAGGTTGTAGGAGGACTTTGTAACTCTCCTTCATGCTCGAGAGCAGTCCCTGTGTACTCGAGGCCCCAGCTGGGTCGTGGCGTATTTTTCAACATGTTGAAAATGCCCGCGTGTTAAAAAAGTTCGCCATGGAAAAAATCAATACTTTTTTTACTCGTAGGTTTGGTCGTAGTAGGTCGTAGTAAGTCGGCATGTTAGTCATAGGTAATCGAGGGTAGTCGAAGGTAGTCGTAGATAGTCTTCATCATAGTCAAAGGGAGGTCGAAGGGAGGCTGAAGGAGATCGAAGGAGGTCGTCTGCACTCTCCATTATTTGGTGTCCAATTTTCCCGAAGTTAGTCGTAGCTAGTCAAAGCTAATTTTCAACATATTCGAAGGAGGTCTTCTGCATAGTCGAAGGAGGTCTTCAACATGACATTTTTTCAAACTTTCCTAAACTCTTCTAAACTCGCCAATTAGGTCACCCAAGTGGAGCAGCCCCTTAAGAAAGGGGAAGGAGGTGTCAGGAGAGTTCGGGGATAGGACCAGTGTACGCCTGGAAGTTGAATTGTTCAACATACCCTACAAAGAGGCAGGCATAGCTGAGGCCCATGCGGGTGCCCATAGCTTTGCCTTGGACTTTGAGGAAGTGGGAGGAGTGAAAGGAGAAGTTGTTGAGGATGAGGACCAGCTCCGCTAGGCGGAGTAAAGTGTTAGAAGAGGGAAATTGGATGGTTCGACAGTCGAGGAAGAAACGGAGGGCTTTAAGGACTTCCTGGAGGGGGATGGAGGTGTAGAGTGACTGAACATCCATAGTAAAGATGAGGGAGTGGGGGCTTGGAAAACAGAAGTCATTAAAGAGATGAAGGGCGTGTGAGATATCTTGGACATAGGTCGGGAGAGATTGGACCAGAGGGGATAGGATGGAGTCGAGGTACGTGAAAATCATTTCCGTGGGACAGGAGCAGGCACAAACAATGGTTGTGTTTGTGGATTTTTGGGAATGGGGGTTCCCCTCTCCCATCATAGATGCGGCTCTCACTCATGTCTCCTCGGTACCCCGCAGCTCTCTCCCGTTACCCTTTTCTTCATTATTTGAAATCTCTGCGTTCTCCTTAATCTTAGCCCCCTTTTTTACCCTCCTGGTCTCCTTCTTCAATTTGTTCCTCTGTCCCCTCTACTGTACTCCTCCAGGTATACTCTTCATTCCAGTTGTCTACACCTGACCCATACCTTCATTTTTTTTCCTGACCAGAGCCTCAGTTTGTCTCATCATCTAGGGTTACTTACCTGTTTTGCCCTTCACTCTAAAGTCTGTTATAAAAAAAATAATACCTTATTATTGGATCTAGTTAAATTGAGATTATGAGAAAATTCTCAAAATGTTCTGTATTCATAAACAGAATTTAATCTGCTAGTCAACCGTCACCTTTGAGTAGAATTGTGCTTGATCATATTTTTTTTGCATTAATATTTTGTGAACATTTACCATAACTGAAACATTTGTTCTCTCTTGATAACCCATACTAAACTTTGTTGTTTGATAGCTTTGCTTTAAAATGTTGTTGTCAATCATGCTCCATTTATCAATATGAAATTGTACTTTGTTTTATCCCTTTTTATATTTGTTAGTCAGAAGACTAAAATCGTTTGCATTTCATTTGTGCATCTTCCAAATATTATTTTAATTATTGTAAAGTATTTATAGAGAAAAAGCATGTAATGCTGCTTGTGTTTGTTATGCTATTACAGAACTCATCTAATTCAATGATCTTTAAAATGATCTGTTCTTTATTATACAAAATAGATTTAAAAAATGGCATGTACATTAGATTTGTTTTAATAGAAACATAGAAAAAAGGTGCAGGAGGAGGCCATTCGGCCCTTCGAGTCAGCACCGCCATTCATTGTGATCATGGCTGATCATCCCCAATCAATAACCCATGCCTGCCTTCTCCCCATATCCCTTGATTCCACCAGCCCCTAGAGCTCTATCTAACTCTCTCTTAAATCCATCCAGTGATTTGGCCTCCACTGCCCTCTTTGGCAGGGAATTCCACAAATTCACAACTCTGGGTGAAAAAGTTTTTTTCTCACCTCAGTCTTAAATGGCCTCCCCTTTATGCTAAGACTGTGGCCCCTGGTTCTGGACTCACTCAACATTGGGAACATTTTTCCTGCATCTTTCTTGTCCAGTCCTTTTATAATTTTATATGTTTCTATAAGATCTTTAAGATTTTGTAAGATGTTGCAGCATTTACCCTGTGGCCTGCTATCCTCGTATTATACCAGGAGAGGGTAGTGTCTGCCATAGAAATAAAATTGGTGGACATTTTCAAGTTCTCAGCCTAACCTCTGAGGGGCAGAATTGTAAGATTATTTGTGACAGGCATTCAGTTTACTTCTATTAATGATAACCGCCTTGTTTTCTGATGACGAACATTTTGCAAAAAAAGATGTGTGACACGTCTGGTCATGTAAACATGATTACTTGTAAAATGTAATTTTAGACTAACACTCAGTTTGTCTACCTGGAATGCAATAGGCATTTCCTCAGAAGGTGTCTCTGATTATGCATGAGGTACTTTGGAAAATATAAAGCAATTATTATTTCCTAGACGGTTAAAACATTGCTCCATTCTGTTACTTGCCACAATATATAGCTCATTCATTCATTTTATATTAATTTGTTTAAAAATTCAATCATTGTTTGAAAACTGAATAATGGTCGAGAACAGAATGGACAATGAGAGGTTAAAAACATGCAGATGAATAACTTTATTCAATGTAAAACGCAATAGATTAATATGTTATTTATCCTTTGATTTCATTCTTTTCCATTTATCCTTATCCATTCTCCAATGTAATTGTGTGGAAATTACTGTGGCTGTTGCATTGGACGCTAAGTTAATGTGTTGTGCTATTTTATCCAAGTCGTTAACTTGTTCACTTCGACTATTAATGTGTCCATTAATATAATGGAGTGAAAATATAATGAAAGCAAGATGGATGATCATGCAATAATGTCATTGACAGTAATTTATTAAGTTTGCAATTACAAGGTCCATCATTGGAAATTTGCATGCAACCCCTTTATTTAATATTCAAATTTTTCTCAAAATAATCAGGGTCCCAATTAACAGAAGTTAATTGAGTTTACATGCGTACTTCTTAGACAATGTCAGTGGAAGAGTGGGAACTAGGTGAGGAAATTTCTGGTCAAAACATTTCAGGCTTTCTTTGGAGAGACATGCAGTAATGTTGAAGCAATTACTCAAATCTGCAGATACATTTGATACCTAATGTAAATGTAAGAGATATATCATCTTGATGTTTCTTTGTATCATGGATTGAAAATTTAACATTACATTAAACTGATGAAACACTCATATATTAGTGTATCATATTCATACATGTGGAAACAATTGGGGTGATAGGCTGACTAGAGTCACTTGTTCTTTTTTTATTTGTTTCTCCCGTTTCAGTTTAACACAGGGGCCATTTCCTCCTGTTCCAACCAGTTTGATTACCTTCAAGCACAAGAAAGGCAATCATTGTCCTTCCACCTTTACCACCATCTATCAAGAGCCCCAAATATTTCTTCAGGTGAAATAATACATTTCCAGCACTAGTTTCTGGTTTTGTTTCATTGCCTGGAAGTTTGATTGTTTTTTTCCTCCCATGCTACATGATTGAAAATCATTTTACGCTGGATGAAATTATGTTTGCAGCCATTTTTCAGATCAAATCATAGAATATTTCTGCGAACCTGACATGATTTGGTATCACACAGATATGGGATGATTTAATTCTGCTTGTAGTTCTTTTTTGGAGCATTCAAGCATTTAGTGGCGTTGACTGTCAGGAGACAGGCAGTATACACTCATGATGCACAGACTCCCTGACTTCTTTCTCTCTCCACGGAGGCTGCCTAGCGTGCTGAATAATTCAAGATTTTCCTTGTTTACAATTCAGAAATAAGGAATTTTAAAGATACATAATTTCTTTATATATTTTCATTTTGAGGAAAACCTTCAATTTAACTACTCAACTTTTGTAAAAAAAAAAGATATACAAATCAAATATTAATTATTCATTTCCTATCATTATTTAGGCAACCACTTTGAAATTATCCAGAACACTAGCAGAGAGTAGCACATTCTTTTGCAAATATATACAATGCATATCAATTTCCTTTTCATATAATTTTATGCGATTCTTTATGCAAACTAGTTTATGTAACACATAATATCAGCTCATTTAATTCCAAGGCACTAACCTTTACTTACATAACAGTTATTTTCTTTAAGAATAGTTATATAATTTCATTATATTGAGGTAAAATCATGATAATTCACTGCAGGAAACCGCTACGTGGCCCATTGCGCCTTTTACCACCCACCCACTCAATTAGTCCCACATCCCTGTTATTTCACCCTGCTAATGTTTCCCTCATTAGTATTTATCAAATTCATTTTCTAAAATGAGTGTTAAATTTACTTGCATTCAACTTGCAAGCAGAGTGTTACAGATTATTTATGAATGTAAAGATGATTTTTCTCTTGCCACCTCTGGTTCTTTTGTCAATTATCTTCCCATTGCACCTTCAAGTTTACAGCTTACTGCCATGGGAAGCGGTTTTGTCAATTCGTTCTGTCAAAACTCTTCATGATTTTAAACACTTCCATCAAATCTCTCCTTAATCTTCTCTGGTCAAAAGGGACAACAACCCCCATTTTTTTGAGTATTTCTGTGGGTTTTTTTCTTTCAACTCTTTCAACTCTGGTAACATTTGTAATTCAAGTCAGATTATTTTCTAAATCCTTGACATCTTTCCTAAGATCTGGTGAAAGAATTGGCCATTTGGGGACAAACCAGAGATTTTTAAAGGTTAGAGCTTTTGCAGTCAGTGTGTCTGAATATAAATCAAATGAGTTTATCCGGCCTTTTAACTACCTTCTCAATGTGCCCAGTCACTTTCAAAGGTCTCCATATATCCGCCCCAGGTCTTTCTGCTTTTAAAATGCACCATTTACTTCAGTGGCTCCCAACCTTTTTCATCCCCGGCCAAAATAATGATCAAGCGTTTGGACTTACAGCCCATATTTTAAGACAGCACAATAAATGAATTGGTAATACTGTCAAAATAATCTTGAGTTTTCAACGTATTTTATTTTGCCTTTTCGGCCTATTAACCACAAAATTAAATCATTCAATACAAATCAAATTAAATAATTGAAAACAAAATTAAAACATTTTTATTTTCGTGTGTCAGCACTGGGCCTGTACTCGCTGGAGTTTAGAAGAATGAGGGGGGACCTCATTGAAACATACAGAATAGCAAAAACGGGAAAGCAGACTATTATCTAAATGGTGGCCGATTGGGAAAGGGGGAGATGCAGCGAGACCTGGGTGTCATGGTACATCAGTCATTGAAGGTAGGCATGCAGGTGCAGCAGGCAGTAAAGCAAGTGAATGGTATGTTAGCTTTCATTGCAAAAGGATTTGAGTATAGGAGCAGGGAGCTTCTACTACAGTTGTACAGGGTCTTGGTGAGACCACACCTGGAGTATTGCGTACAGTTTTGGTCTCCAAATCTGAGGAAGGACATTATTGCCATAGAGGGAGTGCAGAGACGGTTCACCAGACTGATTCCTGGGATGTCAGGACTGTCTTATGAAGAAAGACTGGATAGACTTGGTTTATACTCTCTAGAATTTAGAAGATTGAGAGGGGATCTTATAGAAACTTACAAAATTCTTAAGAGGTTGGACAGGCTAACATGCAGGAAGATTGTTCCCGATGTTAGGGAAGTCCAGGACAAGGGGTCACAGCTTAAGGATAAGGGGGAAATCCTTTAAAACCGAGATGAGAAGAACTTTTTCACACAGAGAGTGGTGAATCTCTGTAACTCTCTGCCACAGAGGGTAGTTGAGGCCAGTTCATTGGCTATATTTAAGAGGGAGTTAGATGTGGCCCTTGTGGCTAAGGGGATCAGGGGGTATGGAGAGAAGGCAGGTACGGGATACTGAGTTGGATGATCAGCAATGATCATATTGAAAGGCGGTGCAGGCTCGAAGGGCCGAATGGCCTACTCCTGCACCTAATTTCTATGTTTCTATGTTTAATAGTGAAAGACTTGGATAGAGTGGATGTGGAGAGGATGCTTCCACTAGTGGGAGAGTCTAGAATTACAGGTCATAGCCTCAGAATTAAAGGATGTTCTTTTCGGAAGGAGATGAGGAGAAATGTCTTTAGTCGGTGGTGAATCTGTGGAATTATTTGCCACAGAAAGCTGTGGAGGCCAAGTCAGTGGATATTCTTGAGGCAGAGATAGATAGATTCTTGATTAGTACAGGTGTCAGAGGTTATGGAGAGAAGGCAGGAGAATGGGGTTGGGAGGGAGAGATCAGCCATGATTGAATGTTGGAGTGGACTTGATGGGCCAAATGGCCTAATTCTATCCCTTATGACCTTCTGAAAAGAAAGACTCTCAATGAATATTGTGACGTCGTTGAATATTGTACCAGAGATAGCCACAAAGTGCTGGAGAAACTCAGCGGAACAGCCAGCATGTCTGGAGAGAAGGAATGGGTGATGTTTTGGGTCAAGGCCCTTCTTCAGACCTATTGTACCTAATATAGTAATTCATCAATATATTGTAATAATAATATAATGTATATAACAATGACAGTATAATATAATACAGTAATACACCAATGTTGTACCAGTCTACCCACCAGCCGCTTGCATGCTGAAACTTGGATAACAGCTGCAAGCCTGCATGTCAACTGTTCCAGCAACTTTTGCCAACATTTTCTATCATTTTTAAAACCAATTTTTGGGCACCTTCATTGTACAGTTTCAATCCTTTGTGGTTCAATCTTTGGAACCAGCAATTTATTTTGTCCTCATTTTTAAGGTCCCCTTAAAAGATAAATCTCCCAGTATTGTTCATCATGGCATGTGGCTGACCATTTCACCATATGAATTATGTCTAACTGAAGAATATTGTGATTCTTTTTACTGTTTAGTGCATTTTTCATAAGGATTCATAAGGCAAAGGAGCAGAATTAAGTCATTTGGCACATCGCGTCTGCTCCACCATTCAATCATGGGTGATCTATTTTTCTCTTTCAATCCCATTCTCCTGCTTTTTACCCATAACCTTTGATATCTTTACTAATCAAGAACCTATTAATATCCACTTTAAAACACCCAATGACTGCCTCTGCAGTGCCTGAGGTAATTAATTCCACACATTCTCCAACTTCTAGCTGAAGAAATTTCTCCATTCCAAAGGTACGTTCCTTTGGTCCTAGACTCTCACACCACTGGAAAGATGTTCTCCTCATCCACTATATACAGGCCTTTCATTATTCAGTAGGTTTTAATGAGATCCACCTTTACACTTTTATGTCTGCAGCAAACTCATGGAATGATACCATTGTGCTTAAGTCCTGGTCTTTTATTTTTGCCACCAAGAGGAGAGTGCAAAAGCTAATCCCCAGACTGCACTCTTCTCTCCAAACTGCTGTTCTGAAGTACCATCAATTTCACTGAACATTATAGATGGTAGCTAAACAAACATCATGTGAAAGTCCATATAAACAATATTAACCACACTATACTCATCAACACTTGTCATTCCCATTAAATAGCACAATCGTGTTCGGCAACCATGATTTATCTGTAAGGAACTTTCTATCCAATTTACCCTTGATGTTAACGTTGAAAACATTCTCTCATATTCTCTTCTGCAATAAAGGAACATGCAAAGTGATCATTTAGTAACTTAAACAACTCCCTGCTCCACACAAAGGTGTCCTCTTTGGCCCTTCAATGTCTCTGCTCTTCCTTGTATATTTGTACTATTTATATGTTTAAAAACAGACTCTTTGGTTTATTGTACAATCTCTGTTACTTTTGCAGTATGTCTCACACTTCCAGCATTCCACGTGTTTTTCTGTTTCATTTCTCCTTCATTCGTTTAGGTTTGTATATCTTTACTTTCCCTCTGCAGGTAAATAGTCCTACCTACACCTGAACCTGTCCTGTCTGGAGGCTTTCCATTGTTTATTGACTGTTGTTACTGTTAATTTTTAGCATTTGCCCATTTAGAAATGGACACATTGTCACCTTACTGAAATCATCCCATTCCATTTGAATGTTTCCGCATTTGATTGTTCCTTCCACAACCACTCTTGAACTTGATAATATTGTAATCATTGTGACCTAAACAGCTAAATAACACTGTGTAAGAAGGAACTGCAGGTGCTGGTTTAAACCGAACATAGACACAAAAAGCTGGAGAAACTCTGCAGGGCAGGCAGCATTTCTGGAGAAAATGAATAGGTAACTATATAACTCTAGCAGAAACACAACCCATGACATACTGAAAGGTATTTCCAATAAAGGACAGATTGCCAGATGGAGCAGGCAGGAGAACAGGCATGTTTTTATCCCATGAAGTAGAAACATGAAACTGCAGATTCTGGTTTACCAAAAAGGACACAGAATGCTGGAGTAACTCAGCAGGCCAGGCATCATCACTGGAGAACATGGATAGGTGATGTTTTGGGTCAGGCCACTTCTTCAGAGCTTCCATTCCTCCAGTAAGTTTGATCCTTTTTCTTGGGAGTCCGTCGCTGGTGCGGAGGCTTCATGCTAATGTGTTTAAAATCAAATTATTCAAGCTTATATTTCTCATATAATATCTGATGATCAACTGAACACTTGCACTGATGATTGCCAGCTAAAGTACCAATATGCAGAATATAAGGAGGAGTGTTAGTGAGAGTTTAATAATTTCAGAAAAATCCAGAATAAAATAAAAAAGGTACAAGCTTGAACAATTTCATTTTAAACACATTAGGTGTAGATAATTAATCTTTCAGCCCCTTTCACCAGCAAACAAATAAGCAGATCCTGCAGGGTATAACAGGTATGTTCATACTAATGGCATGACGTATTAATTCATTAATGATCCCTTTTGAAACAGCATGATCAACAAAAGTAAGAAAAATATACAATTAACAAATAAATGCAATATATCTAATTGATTTTATTTGGTCATGCAGTGTTCCGGACAATTATCTTTGGAAAGTACAAATGTGAAAAAAGATAGATCTGAAATGCTGCTCATAAATAATTGATTCCTGGAGAATTATTAAACTACAGAGAGAGCAATTAAACGTAGGCTGTGTCGATCTATGACTCAAAATCAATGGTCAACAATAATGCAACCTTTTCTGAAAATTATGTCTTTCATTCCCACTGTAATTACCACAGGGTCATCGTATGATTTTTTTTTCAGAATATCATCATAATCACAATCATATTTTATTAGCCAAGTATGTTTTGCAACATACGAGGAATACGAAGAATATGAAAATAACTAACATCTGCCAAAATGCAGAGTTAATGCCCCTGTCCCACTTAGGAAACCTGAACGGAAACCTCTGGAGACTTTGCGCCACACCCAAGGTTTCCGTGTGGTTCCCGGAGGTTTTTGTCAGTCTCCCTACCTGCTTCCACTACCTGCAACCTCCGGCAACCACCTGCAACCTCCGGGAACCACACGGAAACCTTGGGTGGGGCGCAAAGTCTCCAGAGGTTTCCGTTCAGGTTTCCTAAGTGGGACAGGGGCATAAGTATATAAAATTCTGAAATAGCTAATATCACTACAGGTAATACAGATAAATTTACTTTTGAAAAGAAACATGATATTACAAGTAGATTTAACTTGCTATCTCTTACAATATTTCTATGCATTTACCGCTACCTTATTCTAAATTGCTGATTATTTCCCATACATTTTTTAAATCTGTTTTTTTACATTATCAGGTTATCTCGTGTCATTTTTCCTGCAGAAGCTCATAAATTACATTTCTGATACCTAGATGTTAGTTGATCAATGGACTAGACCGTCACTCCATGCCAAATGCAAGGTGAATATGGAGAGTAACACTGAATTTTATACACAGTCTGCTTTGGTCTTCAACTAGAGCCTTTCCACTTCATCTATCGAGAGCCCAATGAGTAAGATTAAAGAGCATAGAGTGTTAATCAGTACATGGAACTACAATTTTAATGCATAGCACAGAGTTGCTGGACGTCGCACCCTGACCACCTTCTTCTCCCCTCTCCCATCAGGCAAAAGGTATAGAAGTGTGAAAACGCACACCTCCAGATTCACAAATAGTTTCTTCCCAGCTGTTATCAGGCAACTTAATCAACCACAGCCAGAGAGCAGTGCTGAACTGCTATCTATCTCTTTGATGTCCCTCGGACTATCCTTGATCGGACTTTGCTGACTTTACCTTGCACTAAGCGTTTTTCCCTTATAATGTATCTGTACACTGTAAATGGATTGATTGTAATCATGTATTGTTTTTCTGCTGACTGGTTTGCACCCACAAAAAGCTTTACACCGTACCTCGGTATACGTGGCAATAAACTAACCTGATAAACTAAACTGAACTGATGGTTGACTGAAGGGCAGGACTGATAGCACAATATTTCAGGGTATAGAAGTTTTAGGTGTGATAAGGGGGAAGGTAAAAGAGGAGATAGCATTGCAATATTGATTGTGGAGAACGTCATGGTAGTACCTAAGGGAAGATGTCTTGGAAGACTCTTCCAGTGATGCTATGTGGACAGAACTTGGAAATGTGAAAGGGGTGATCACTTTTCTGGGTTACACAACAAGGTCCTGACAGCCTATGGCAGACACAGAAGCAGAAATGCGGAGAAAGGTGGAAAAACAATAGAAACTCATAGAAAGGTGAAAAAACAGTAGGGTATAATTGTGGAGCTTAACTTTCAAATATTGATAGGGAATGCCTTAGTGTGAGGAGTTTAGGTGGGGATTTGTTTTAAAAGGGGATCCAGATGACTTGTTTTTTGGAGCTAATACATAGATAGTCCTACAAGGCAAGGAGCTCTATTCAATTTGATTTTAAGAAATGCAGACAAGCATCTGTGAAGGAACATTTGGGGAAAAGTGATCATAACTTTCGAAGTTTCCGGTAACATACCACAGACCTGGTGAAAATAGATTGGTCGTTATGACTTAAAAGTAAAATAACAACCTACAAGTGAGAGTACTTTGAAAATGATGTCTGTGATACTTCAGGCCAACATGCTCCCTTACATAGAAACATAGAAATTAGGTGCAGGAGTAGGCCATTCGGCCCTTCGAGCCTGCACCGCCATTCAATATGATCATAGCTGATCATCCAACTCAGTATCCCGTACCTGCCTTCTCTCCATACCCCCTGATCCCCTTAGCCACAAGGGCCACATCTAACTCCCTCTTAAATATAGCCAATGAACTGGCCTCAATTACCCTCTGTGGCAGAGAGTTCCAGAGATTCACCACTCTCTGTGTGAAAAATGTTCTTCTCATCTCGGTTTTAAAGGATTTCCCCCTTATCCTTAAGCTGTGACCCCTTGTCCTGGACTTCCCTAACATCGGGAACAATCTTCCTGCATCTAGCCTGTCCAACCCCTTAAGAATTTTGTAAGTTTCTATAAGATCCCCTCTCAATCTCCTAAATTCTAGAGAGTATAAACCAAGTCTATCCAGTCTTTCTTCATATACCCAGCTTTATTTGCCGCTGAGGGGGGAAGATGCCTTTTCTGTAAAATCGCTTCTGTCTTGTTTTGATGACATTAAGTCCTGGTTGGCCCTAAACTTTCTTGGATTTAATGAAAAGAAGACAGAGGTGATTTTATTTGATCCCAATGGCTGCCGTGAACCTCCATTTGTTGATTTAGGTCCATTGTCAAGGTACGTGAAGCCAACAGTTGTGAACCTGGGTTTTAGGATGGACAGTGACTTTAAATTAGATCGCCAAATATGCGCGGTGGTTAAGTCCAGCTTCTTTCACCTAAGGAAGCTGGCGAAGGTGAAGCCCATTCTCGAGCGGCAGCATTTTGAGACAGTAATCCATGCCTTTATTACATCTAGGCTGGATTACTGTAACGCGCTCTATTTTGGTGTTGCTCGTTCTTCACTGGCTCGTCTCCAGTTGGTTCAGAATGCTGCTGCTCGCCTTTTAACAGGGACTCGAAAGAGGGAGCACATATCGCCAATTCTGGCCTCCCTACACTGGCTCCCGGTGCACTTTCGGGTTCATTTTAAGTTACTGTTATTTGTTTTTAAATCTCCGCCCCGCCTTACCTCTCTGAGCTGCTCCACCCATACACTCCTGCCCGGTCCCTCAGGTCAGCTGGTCAGCTGCTCCTGGAGGTACCGAGGTCTAGTCGGAGGCTCAGAGGGGATAGAGCCTTCTCTGTTGCTGCTCCGGCACTCTGGAACACCCTGCCGCTGCACATCAGACAGGCCCCCTCACTGTCCATCTTCAAATCCAGTGTTAAAACGCATTTGTACTCCCTGGCTTTTGACCATGCCTGAGGCTTTGCTTCTGTTTGTGGTGTTTTTGATGTTTCTTTATTTTACATGTCTTTTCCTACTATTTCTTTTGATTGTTATTTTTTGGTGTGTATTAACTTTTTTGTCAATGATTAGTGATGTACAGCACTTTGTTGCAGCTATGTTTGTTTTTAAAGTGCTCTATAAATAAAATTATTATTATTATTATTATTATTATAAGACAGTCCTGACATCCCAGGAATCAGTCTGGTGATGTCAGGACTGTCTTATGAAGAAAGACTGGATAGACTTGGTTTATACTCTCTAGAATTTAGAGAGTATAAACCTTGAGAGTGGGAGGTAAGGATGGGAAGATTAAAACATCCTTGATGATAAAGGATATTGAAGAGCTGCTGAAGAGAAAGGTGAGTAAGCAGATAACAAGTTTAACAACTGAAAATGGGAAAACTCCTCAGGGAATGTTGGACCTGTTGGAAAATACTTAAAAAGGAAATAAGAAGGGAAAATGGGGCCATGAAATATCACTGGCAACCAAGATAATGGTAAATCCCACAGCATTATATAAGTATACAGTGTAAGGTGCATTGGTAGAGTTGTTGCCTTACAGTGCCGGAGACCCGAGTCCTGGGATCGATCCTGACTACGGATGCTGTCTGTATGGAGTTTGTACGTTCTCCTCGTGACCTGCCTGGGTTTTCTCCCCGATCTTCGGTTTCCTCCCACACTCCAAAGATGTACAGATTTGTAGGCTAAGTGGCTTGGTATAAGTGTAAATTGTCCCTAGTGTGTGTAGGATAGTGTTAATGTGCGGGGATCGCTGGTTGGTGCAGACTCGGTTTGCCGAATGGCCTGTTTCTGCGCTGTATCTCTACTTTAAAACTAAACTATATTAAGAAGAAGAGGTGGCAAGGGAAGAAGTGGGTCTGAAGGGGTCACCGGGGCAATTCATGGATGGAGTCAGGATATATGTCGGAGGCATCCTAAATGAATACCTGCAGTATCCTCTATGGAGAAGGACACGATAGAGGGAGAAGGTAGTGAGCGGGATGATAATGATCTGGAGAAGGTTAGCGTTAGAAGGGTGAGGTGTGACATTTTGGAATGCACAAAGTTAGATAAGGTTACTAAGAGAGGAAACAAATTACTGGGGATCCGATGCATCTTCCTTCGCCACAGCTCAAGCACCAGCTGATCGGACACTCTGATCGGACACTAGCAAAGTTAAAGCAAGGATAGGCAAGATCCAGGCCCACGTGTCTTACATCACTGATTAACAAACTATTTGAAACCATTCTATCTTCATTTGGAAAGGCAGGAATTGATTACGGATAGTCACCGTATCTTCATTAATGGGAAATCCTATCACACAGATTCAACTGGAGGTAACCAGGCATATTGAAGAGGAAACTGCAGTGTATGTTGTTTACCTAATCTGTAGTAAGACTTTGTAAGGTCCCATGTGGCAGGCTGTTGCAAGATACAAAAATCAGAGTGAATGGGAAATTGGCTTTCAAATTGGTTTGATAATAGGAGGCAGAGGTTGATGGTGGAGAGGTGCTTGGTTGATTTAAAGGGCCTGTCCCACTTGGGTGTCATTTGTGCGTCATTTACGCGACATCCTAAATATTGGTTGGCACGTCGTGACGCGTGCATGACGCGCGCATGGAGCGTGGTGAGGCGTGGTGGCGTATTCAGTGACAGGCCCCAAGTTTTTGGGATGCAAAAATCCTCGCTCGCCAGCTACGTGATGCGCAAATAACGTCCAAGTGGGACAGGCCCTCAAGTCTGTGACCAGTGATATACAACAATCATGGGGATTGAGAACTTTGATGTTTCTGAAATACATTACAATCTGACACAATCCAAAAAGTACTCCTCCACCATCAACCTCTGCCTTCTGTTACCACCTGCCTGTGTTTGATCTTATCCCTCTAAATCTCTACCTGTCTCATTGTTTCATAAACATTGCAATAGTCCCTGCCTTAACAACCTCCTCTGGCAGCTTGTTCCATACACCTACCTTCTTTTGTATGAAAAAGTTACCCCGCAGATTCCTATTAAATCTTACCCCCTTCACCTTAAAACTATTTCCTTTGGTTCTCGATTCCCCTATTCTGCACAAGAGACTCTGTGCGTCTACCCGATCTATTCCACTCATGATTTTGTACAACCTCTCTCTATAGCTCAGACACTCCTGGCAACAGCCTCGTAAATCTTCTCTGTACCCTTTCCAACTTGACAACATCTTTCCTATAACATAGTGTTCAGAACTGAACACAATACTCTAAATGTGGCCTCACCACCATCTTATATAACTGCAACATGCCCTCCCAACTTCTATACTCGATACTCTGACTGATGAAGGCCAATGTGCCTAAAGCCTTTTTGACCACCCTATCTACCTGTGACGCCACCTGCAAGGAACTCAACCATGTTGTTGAGTTCATGAATGGAGATGGGATGCCCATTGAAGGAATTAGGTGTTAGTTGGAATGCATGGCAACTTCATCACAGTTACAGTTGACTTGTTTAACTAAAAGTACATCTGGTGGAAATAATTCATACACTTAAAAATAATGAAAAGCTGCTAAGTATTATTTTTGTTAAAGACGTATATCAAATCATTTAACTGTAAATATAATGGAAGTCAGACTTTAATTTAGGATTGCTTAAAACTATCAGCAGATGTTTTAGCTTTGAATTTATTTCATCTTTTGCCATTTATCTCATTCATTTTTCTAATCTACAATTATATTTAATTTTGAGATTTTCAACCAAAGAGTTTTTAAGAGTACTCTAAGATTAATGTGCGTAAGAGTTAAAATACCAGAATCTACCTTTCTGCAGGAAACAAATGAATCATCAGCATCTGGCAGGAAAAAGCTATATTATTTAAACTTCAGTGTTACCCAGAAATTATTCTGACTTGATTGCTTTATGAGCAGCTGTAATTTAAGAAAGCTGTAATTTAATTTCATTTTACCGACTACCAGACAGACATCACTTCTTGACATGCATAACGTTAATTGTACTGCAGTCTAGTGTGAAATATGTTGCAAAACTGTAACTAAGTGTTTAAATTCTATACTAAAGTTAAGTCACATGAAACCATCCTCTGAGGACACTTAGTCAAATGGAACAGCCCACATCTGCTGAGATTTTATATTTGATATAAATAAATCTTCTCGATCCAGATATTTTATTAAAGGGTATTTATTGAGATAATTAATGATGGGACATATCTTTCATTTTTCACTGGAATTTAATCTTATAGAAGGGGTGTAAGGGTGATATGATTTCCATTATAAATATTCAACAGAAATTGTTAGTGAAAAGCAAGTTGACAGAAGAAGTGTGCCAATGTATGATATTTAATATTAAAACATATAAACATGTAAAATTCTTAAGGATTGGACAGGCTAGATGCAGGAAAATGTTCCTGATGTTGGGGGAGTCCAGAACCAGGGGGGCCAACAGTTTAAGAGTTAGGGGTAGGCCATTTAGGACTGAGATGAGGAAAAACTTCTTCACCCAGAGAGTTGTGAATCTGTGGAATTCTCTGCCACAGAAGGCAGTGGAGCCAATTCATGTTTAGGATGTTTTCAAGAGAGAGTTAGATTTAACTCTTAGAGCTAAAGGAATCAAGGGATATGGGGAAAAAGCAGGAAAAATCAGCCATGATCATATTGAATGGCGGTGATGGCTCGAAGGGCTGAATGGCTGACTCCTGCACCTATTTTTCCATGTTTCCATGAGGAAAAACATTTTCACCCAGGGAGTTGTGAATCTGTGGAATTTTCTGTAACGGAGTGGAGGGCAATTCACTGGATGTTTTCAAGAGTTAGATATAGTTCTTGGGGTTAACGGAATCAAGGGATATGGGGAGAAAGCAGGAATGGAGTATTGATTTTGGATGATCAGCCATGATCATATTGAATGGCGGTGCCGGCTTGAGGGGCCGAATAGCCTACTCTTGCACCTATTTTCTATGTTTCTCTGTTTCTATTTTTCATTTATGCTTCAAAATATATTAAGCGATATTCTGGAGGCAGTTTGTGGTTGCAAACCCAGACATCATTTAACACAATAACAATAACATCTAAAGGTATGCCATATAGAATACATCTACAGCCCTGTCCACATCAACGTTCTTGGTTCAAAACACTCCATCAGGTGGTGCATCGGTAGAGTTGCTGCCTTACATTGCTTGCAGAGCCGGAGACCCGGGTTCAATCCCGACTGCGGGTGCTGTCTGTACGGAGTTTGTACGATGTCCCCGTGACCTGCGTACGTTTTCTCCGAGATCTTCGGTTTCCTCCCGCACTCTAAAGACGTACAGGTTTTTAGGTAATTTGGCTTGGTATAAATGTACAAATCGTCCCTAGTGTGTGCAGGATAGTGTTAATGTGCGGGGATTGCTGGTCTCTGTGGATCCGGTGGGCCAAAGGGCCTGTTTCTGCACTGTATCTCTAAACTAAACTAAAATATGCAACGTTTTGAGGTCGCGATTGATATTATGAAAGTGAAAGCCTTCTAATTTTTACGATTTTAGTCATGGTTCTTATGAATGCTGCACTTTAATGATGCAGTACGGGTGAAGGAAGAGGGTAACAGGGTAATCACATCCTCGTCTCACATCAGAACTGGAGACCGCTAGAGGTGAACAACTTATTAAGATTCAGAGAAACTGGGGAAGGAGAGAAATACAAAAAGGAAAACCTGTGATAATGTTCTCAGTTCAATGTACAGAGGTTAAGAATTAGGTGAAGAAATAGGGTGGGAATAAATGTATCTACAGTATGTGGGAGTGTGAACTTATAATAAACATAGCCACAGAAACTTGTCTGAAACTATGAAACAACTTGTCTGAAACTGTGAGTTCTATGACCTATTAATATTCCACTGTTATACACCCAACCATCATTTCCACAACATGGTCAGTAAATAATAGATGTGAGTTTTATCATGATGTGGAAATTATTAAAACCAATTAAAAATAGACATTAAGATTCTTTTGGATTTTCCAAATCCAAGGCGTAGCTATGGGCACATGCATTGTCCCCAGCGATGCCTGCCTCTTTGTGGGGTACGTCGAACAATCCGTGTTCGAGACATACCATGGCCCAAAACCAAACTCTACCTCCTGCACCCCTGCAGAACTTACTGACTTCATCCATTTCGCCACTAACTTCCATCCGCCACTCAAATTCACCTGGACCATTTCCGACATCTCCCTACGATTTCTAGACCTCACCATCTCTATCGCAGGTAATGCCCCTGTCACACTTAGGAAACCTGAACGGAAACCTCTGGAAACTTTGCACCCCACCCAAGGTTTCCGTGCAGTTCCCGGAGGTTCCTGGAGGTTCCCAGAGGTTTTTGTCAGTCTCCCTACCTGCTTCCACTACCTGCAACCTCCGGCAACCACCTGCAACCTCCGGGAACCGCACGGAAACCTTGGGTGGGGCGCAAAGTCTCCAGAGGTTTCCGTTCAGGCTTCCTAAGTGGGACAGGGGCATTACAGACCACTGACCGACATCTACCAGAAACCCACTGATTCCCATGGCTATCTAGACCACACTTCTTTCCACCCTGCTTCCTGTAAGGACTCTATCCCCCTACTCCCAATCCCTCTGTCTATTCCGCATCTGGATCCAGGATGAGGTGTTCCAAACCAGGGCATCAGAGATATCCTCATTCTTTAGGGAACAGGGGTTCCCCCCCATCCCCCCACTCATAATAAGGGCAGAGTTCCCTTTGCCTTTACCTTCCACCCTATCAGCCGTCGTATACAACATATAATCCTCCGACATTTTCGCCACCTCCAACGGGTTCCCACCACTGGCCACATCTTCCCATCTCCTCCCCTTTCTGCTTTCCACAGAGACCACTCCCTCCGTAATTCCCTGGTCAATTTGTCCCTTCCCACCCAAACCACCCCCTCTCCTGGTACTTTCCCTTGCAACCGCAGGAAACACTTGTCACTTTACTTCCCCCCTCGACTCCATCCAAGGACCCAAGCAGTCATTCCAGGTGAGGCAGAGGTTCACCTGCACCTCTTCCAACCACATCTACAGCATCCGCTGTTCTAGGTGTCAACCTCTCTACATCGGTGAGATCAAGCATAGGCTTGGCGATCGCTTCGCACAACACCTCCATTCAGTTCGCATTAACCAACCTGATTTCCCAGTGGCTCAGCACTTCAACTCTCCCTCCCATTCCGAATCCAACCTTTCTGTCCTGGACCACCGCCATTGCCAGAATGAGGCCCAGTGCAAATTGGAGGAACAGCACCTAATATTTTGCTTAGGTAGATTACACCCCAGCGGTATGAACATTGACTTCTCCAATTTCAGGTAGTCCTTGCTTTCTCCCTCCTTCCCCTCTCCTTCCCAGCTCTCCCACACGCCTACAGTCTCCGTCTCTTCCTTTCTTTTTCCAGCCCCCCCCCCCTCCCGACATCAGTCTGAAGAAGGGTCTCGACCCGAAACGTCGCCTATTCCTTCTCTCCATAGATGCTGCCTCACCCGCTGAGTTTATCCAGCATTTTTGTCTACCTTTAAGTTTCTTAATGCTCTTTTTGTAATATCAGCTATAGGTCAGCATAGTTCATCAAATCATTTAGCTGGAAAATTGGCTGTATGAAACTTTGCTTTTTGGTTATTTCGATTGGTTGAAAAGGCACAACAACGACTTTACTTCCTAAGATCACTCAGGAAAGTCAACTTGCCACAACAGCTGCTAGTGTCATTCTACCGTTGCTCCATAGAGAGGGTCCTGACACATGGCATCCTGGTGTGGTACAGCAACAGTTCTGCGGCTGACAAGAAGGCTCTGCAGAGAGTCATCAATACAGCCCAGAAGATCACCAACACACACACCAGCCTGCCCTGGAAGAGATCTATGGCTCTTGTTGCCTGCAAAAGGCATCACGTATCCTAAAGGACTAATCTCATCCCACACATCACTTGTTTGCCCTTCTGCCCTCAGGAAAGCGTTAAGAGGCTGTCCCACTGAGGTGACCTAATCCGCGAGTTAAGAAGAGTGTCTTCGACCTTCAAGCTCGAGGGCAATCGCCTGGAAAACCTCAAGCTGGATCGACCGTCAGCATTGAAACTGCGAGCCGGATCAACCGACCGCACACACAAACATATCGCAAAGGCGGGGGCCAGAGAAAGCGGGAAAGCGCTGTCTGAAATTCACACCCGCGATGAAAAGGAAGGTAAACGGCTGCCACAGTGTACAGAAAGTCATTTAGAGAGCGAGGAGAGGGGGGGGGGGGAGAGAAGGGGAGAGAAGGGGAGAGAAGGGGAGAGAAGGGGAGAGAAGGGGAGAGAAGGGGAGAGGGGAGAGGGGGGGGAGAGAGAAGGGGAGAGAAGGGGAGAGATGGGGGGAGAAGGGGAGAGAAGGGGAGAGAAGGGGGGGAGAAGGAGTGGAGACACTTTTAACAAGTATAATAAAGTTTAGTGGGCATTTTACCTACCGGTTGGTTTTCCCTGGTCCTGAAAACTCCAATGAGCCAATCAAAATGCCCGGTCAGCGAAGGAGATTGCCTACGGCTGCCCTCGACTGCCTGTAACTAAATAGCGACCCCACTCTGCTGCACTATGAGTCAAAAAGAGCCATACCGACCAAATTTTAATCGCGGAAAGTTTTTCAACATGCTGAAAAACTTTCTGCGACCTAGCTGAGGCCACGAGTATTCGGGAACTTCCCTCGAGCATGAAGGAGAGTTCCAGTCACCTCATAGGACCTCCTAGGACCTTGTGTCAACCATGCTGCGAGTTTGAGTCGAGGGCAAACTCGTCTAAACACGCAGATTAGGTCACCGCAGTGGGACAGCCCCTTTACATGTCCATCAAATCGCACACCACAAGATTGACAAACAGTTTCTACCCCAAGGCCATCACCACTCTGAACCCTGCACTGAATACACACCCCCCATAGCCAATATTTTGTACTGCTGTACCACTTTACTGTGAAATATTGCACATTCTGACTTGACAACGTTTTTTGTGCTGTTATTATTTGTCGTTATGATTTATCTGATACGTAGGAGCTCTGCTTGGGCAGTACGCCTGAAATTTTGTTGTATGTATTTACAATGACAATAAAGTGTATTATGCGATGTTACAAAACTTACCTTCAGCAGCGCTGCAGTTCTGCCACAGGCCGTGTGCGCAACTTTGGTGCCTTTGGGGGGGGGGGGGGGGGGACGCGATTAAAATGCCGTTTTCACCTGCCTGTCGGAGGCGGATTTCCTCGGGCTGCTAGCTGCTGAAGAATAATCGATCCGACTTAAGTTCCCGATTTTTTTTTTAATCGCGAGACAATTTAATAATTTGATTAAAATAAAAAGCAACTTCTAACGCCCTCAACGCCTACAATGTGACGGATCTCAAGAACAGGACAAAACAAAATGTAAGTCGTATATTTTACATATAAACGTGCTTCTTGGGATTTAACCTAATTTTACATTGCGAAAATGTAATTTAGGCCCCATACGAACTGGCAGTGTTTTTCCTGCCGATATGGGGTTCAAATTGACTGCAAATGCAACGTTCCAATTGATCGCATTCCAGAAAAACCTACTCGCAAGATGATTTAAATGCTCTTTTTTTTTGGACAATCATAAGGGCATCTAAATCGTCTATATTTTGTGTTGTTGTCTACCGATAGTCAATATTTTTATACTAAATATCAGTTTTAGTCCCATGTATTGAGCAAAAAAATAATAATTTTAATATTGAGTGGATGTTTCTAGATTAATTTATGGGAATTAAACATCAAATTCCTTCCATCTGACATATGAATTCATGACAGTGGGATTTAAAAATCATGTTATATTGTGAATTCTTGTGTGAATGGGATTAGTTTGTTATTTGGATACTTGGGCTATTTAAAAAATATATAATTTTCTTAAGAAATGGAATGTACAGGACATTCTTAATGGGAAAGTAGTGGGCAGAAAGGCATGTCATGCATGGATTGAAGAGCAAAAACTAGTAGTTTACAATGCCAAAATTGAAAAGTTGAGGAAAAACAAGGTGTACAGAGTTGCTTATTGGTTACAATCTGAGGAGTATGATGATGCTACTGATTATGATATGCCAATGTACCAGCTAGCAACTGATCTTCTCCATAAAGATTTGGTCTATTGCTAGAAATTGTAATTTATTTACCTATCTGTTACGGATTTACAGCATATAATACAATAATATTAAAGTTCTGATCTTGAGAATATCACATTTTTGAATTTTCAAGGCAGCCTGGGTGTTTATTACTATTTCCGTCACAACGGTTAATTTTGTAATTAACGACAATTAGGTAATTAACTAATTATATGCTTTCAGGTCATCCATGAAACATGTTTTATATTTGTTTCAGAATGCTTCAATCTATAATAACTGAAAATTTCATTCGGTTCTCTTAATTTTTAAGAAAGTTATGGGCTTTTGACTGTCCTCGATCACAAGTTTTATGTTTCATATTTTCTTCATATTTTTGTTGATTGTGTATCTAAATTCTGTTTTTTATAAAAACAAATCCCTTAGATTCTAGTGAAATATAGAAATGTATCAATGCAAAAGCAATAGGGAACAAGATGCTAATTTCAGTATGAAAATGGCCATAACCTTTTTAATACTGAAGATATGAAAGTGAAATAGGTGTCAAATTAAACTTATTTTTATGCTTTATCTGATGGGATAAATTGCAGACTTGATTTTTAAAAACTCAAAATTTTGTACCATTACTTTTCAGTTCTGATCAGTTTTTATATCTGGAATCTTATTATTTTGGGATAATGAACCAGAATTCACTAATCATTCTGCATTGATAAAGAAACAGTGTTAAAATACAAAATTCCCATTTCTGCAGCAACTAGAGGCAAGGAGGGTCTGATTCACCTGCAGATTCCTTCATCTTTTCTTCTGAAGAAGTCTCGACCCGAATCATCACCTAACCTTTTTCTCCAGAGATGCTGCCTGACCGGCTGAGTTACACCAGCACATTGTGTTTATCACTGATTCTAATATGACTGTCAATATGAGAATCTTGAAGTGACTATTTGATCTTGTTGTAATAAATGGTTTGAAATAACTCTAGAACACTCATAAGGCAAATTCTACCGTAAGGTATTATTTAATTTATTATACCTAAGTATAACAACTGCACTCTAAGTTTAAACCAGAAATAACCTTCACATGATGAAAATTATAGACAATTCAAACACTTCATATTTTTGTTGAGTGTATACCTAAATTCTGTTTTTTGATAAAAACAAATCCCTTGGATTCTATTGAAATACAGAAATGTATGAATTTAATAATGTTAATTGAGATTAATGAAACAGATATCTGAATATAGATAAAAGTTTAATTAAATGGTACCCCCTGAACAAGGTGGCTGGCCATAGATAAGCCCCCAGCGTGATCTCCAAGCTAATCATTGCAGATCTGGACTCCTGAAATGAGACCAGAAGAGCTAGAAATAGCCAGAAGTTTTGTCAGCAATGAGGAACAGAGTTAGGACTTCAGATTGATGACCTTTCATCAGGGCACTTCTGATGCAAGATTATTGATCTGAAACAATAACAATATTTTGTTCGCCACATGATCTGACCAATCAGTTGATTATTTCCATCATGACCTCACCATGATCTTCAGATGAGCAAAGTCCGCACTGTTTACGTTACATTTTCTTTCAGATAGATGCAAAAAAAAAATCTCATCACACTAAATTACAATCAAAATTGTTGCGTTCTTTCCAGAGTTCTGCCAATAGATAATTATTGTTAGAACAGATTATCTAGTCATTATACCATTACCATTCTGTGGAGTCTTGTTCTGCATGCCCCAGCTACTTTGTTTCCTACATGACAGAAATGATACCACTTCAACAAATGCAAAATATTTTGATATCCCCTCTTTGTGAAAGAGGCCGCATAAACTACAGTAAATCCTTGTTATTACGGACCTCTTTACAATGGATTTTGGTTATAGTAGACAAACCTACCGACCTTTAGCACGAGGCTGGACTGCCGACTCCACCCCCACTCCGCACCACCCCCCTGGCTGCCTCCAGGCCGGGCCTACTGCTCTATTGCCGGCCCACACAGCTTTGCCATCGTTACTGCCGACCCTTACCTGCACTCCGGCTGCACATGGACCATGACCAATGTCGCCGTCGATCCTCGCCACAATTCACCTGGATTCCAGTCCCAGTTCCAGACCAAAGTCTGAAAAAGTGTCTCAACCCAAAACGTCAATCATCCATGTTCTCCAGAGATGCTGTCTGACCTGCTGAGTCACTTTGTGTTCTTTTGTGCATTAACCAACATCTGTGGTTCTTTGTTTCTACTGCCTATACAATGATACTCTATTACTCGGTAATCTTTTCTCAGTTTAAACAGACAATCATCAATAACAGACTCCATTACCTCCCTCTGGTTCATTATAACAAGGATTTGCTCTACCTTTGTTTTACTTTGGTCACGATGTATCATGTGCCTTCAGTACTTTTTACAATTTTAGAAATTCCTATTAATGTATTATTGCTAATTGCTCTCCAAGGACAAATAAAATAATGCCACAAATAATAACATTGTACATGTTATTTATTTATTTGCAGTGATGTTGAGTGAAACATTTTTAAACTTCACTTTGCACTGCAATGTTTGTTCGTTGTGACATATTCAATACTAGCAATTTGAAGGGGTATAATTCTAACAGTCAGGGGTAAACAGGAAATTGTGATTTTCCTGCACTTTCAGTTCAATTGTGTTAATTTCTGTTTTCTTTTAAAGTGATGGAATGGAAGTAAATACAGTCATCAATGAACTAAGCATCACCTCAGTGCAATCAGGCTGCTATGATGTCAGCTTCTTACTCTCGATGGTTATAATTGTTTCAATGGAGGAGAGTTTGAATGGCCTCGATCCATTTCCTCGTGGGCAAAAAATCCATTGTACAAAACAGTCAATAGCTAAGTATTGATCAAAGCTGAATTTGGCAGTGTCACTCAGAGCGCGGTAAGAACGAGTGGTTTGGGAGCCAGTAAAGTAATGTTGTTTGTGAAATGAGTTGCTCCAGGGTTCATTAGAGGGAGATTGTTGGGACAATGGAAAAATAATTTTACTCTGCACCCTGTCAATACCAGTCCTGCCCTGTGAGTGCTTAATGCTGGCCTGACAAGTCAAAATGGCAAAGGTTTTTTAATTCTCCAGCACATTTGCTGTTTTGATAGTTCTGTAATATTTTCAATAGTCATACTTGAAACAAAAAATATATATATGTGTGCGACAAGGAAGGATGTTGGATGTGGACCAAAGATGATTGAGAAGAGGTTTGAATCATAAAGGCATAAATCATTGTTGTCTATTGCTGACATATTTTTCCCTCCAAAGAATATATTATGACTCAGTTGGCAGCATTATGAGTCCAAAGACTGAAGATCCAGGAACTTGAGAATAAATCTACATTGGTACTCTAGAATATTAACAGGGATAAACTGTAATGTTAAAGATTTTGTCTTTTTGATTAGTCACTAAGTTTTATTCTCAGAATGTCTGTAAATGATCTTATAACATTATTTTAAAGAAGAAGATTTAGCTCTTATAGCTAAAGGAATCAAGGGATATGGGGAAAAAGCAGGAACAGGGTACTGGTTTTAGATGATCAGCCATGATCATATTGAATGTCGGTGCTGGCTCGAAGAGCTGAATGGCCTACGCCTGCACCTATTTTTCTATGTTTCTACGTAAGATTTGCAGAGTCATTCCTGGTGTCACCAAAATGAATTGCTCAATCAATATTAGTAAACACATTATCTGCACATTGTTACGTTGACATTTGTGGGAACGTTATGAGTGCAAATGAGTACATTCACTCCATTACAATAATGACTACTATAAAATATATTTAATTGTCATGAAGTGCATTAGGTTCATTTCCAGATTGCAAGAAATTCTAAATGAATGCAGACCTTTTCTTCCTTCTGTAAACCTGGCCTATTTCACTTTCACAACTAACTTTTGATTCCTTCTGTGGGCTATTTCTAACTTGTTTTTCTTTGAATAATTACCACATTTATTTTTACCAACAAACATATTATAACAGTAATGTATTTGAAGTGTATTTATCCTGTGCAGGTTCTTCTAATGTTCATTAATATGTGGATAGCTTTTCCTTTACTTGTCCATTCCCTTTTTGATTAGCAGATTGATTCTGCTCTTCCTTCAAGATTCTCTCTTTCCCCGAAGCCTTCAGCACCATTGGCAAGTAATCTCAGCTCCATCCTACCCTCCAGGGACATGCAGGTCTCACGCTTCCTGCGCTACCATTGTAAGTTACCATTCTACCTTTGCTAAATTATATATAATTTATATCCTTATCTCCTTTAATCTACCATTTTTCCTCTAATTCCCGCAATTCTGCTTTCCATGAGAGTGAAATAAATATTATTCCGATTAAACTGGGGATGACTGAATAGCATGGTATTATTAGTCAGAAACATGTGGAAAATTCAAAGCACAGATTGTTAAGCCCCAAACCTTTGAACTTTGCAAGACAGGACAAGATTTCAAGATCTCACCAGGTCAATAAAGGCAATTGCGATACCACAATATACGCTGCCTTTTCCTGGATAGCAAAAAAATGAGATCAATTTAATTGAGTTTTGAAAAGTTGCCAAGGTGAATGTTATCACACTTTGCAACATTTCATCATCAATCCTGTTTAACATTGTGTTGTACTCTAACAGATGCACTATAGAAAGTATACAGTTGGGTTGCATCACAGCTTGGTTTGGGAACAAATCTTGTACTCAAGATCGCAAGAAATTGCAGAGAGTTGCAGATCTAGCCCAGTCCATCACACAGATCGGGCTTCCCATCATTGACTCCAACTACACTTCATGCAGCCCCAGAAAAGCAGCAAACATAATCATAAACTTGTCTCACCCCGGTCATTCTTCCTTCTCTCTGCTCCCGTTTGGCAGAAGCTTGAAGGCGTGTACATCCATATTCAGAAACAGTTTTGTCCCCTTTGTTGTCACGCTTCGGAATGGTCCTTCGTCAAGTTAGGGTACCACCCATTTCTCCTCTACCCTATTGAGGTGTACCCTTTGTATGATGTGTTGACGACAATGTTTTGCACTCTGTATCTTCCCCTTTGCTCTGATTATTATATTTGAGTTTGACTTGATTGAACTTATGTATGATACTTCTGATCTGTTTGACTAGTGTGCAAAACAGTACGCAAAACAGACTAGTGTGAGTTTTTTACCTCACCCTTTTACATATGGCAAAAATAAACCTCGCCTAATCTGTTCCTAAAACTTAAAAAAACTTAAAAAAAAACAGTTGATTCATTTTTGATAGACACAAAAGACTAGAGTAACTCAGCTGGTCAGGCAACATCTCTGGAGAAAAGGAGTAGGTGATGTTTTGGGTCGAGACCCTTTGTCAGTCTGCACTAATTGACAGTCTGGTTCATTTTTCTTGGTTCAGCCAATTAATACAGTGTTAATAGCTTTCAACTGGGGCCTAAACCTCTATCAGATAATATGTTTATCTCCATTTTGAAAGGGACTCATTGCTCCGCATAGTGGGCCTCTTTGAGGTTCAACCATGTCAACAAAATTCTGATTGCCTTTTATATTTGTTCAGTTTGGCGGGTGCATGTCCCAAATAACTCCATGGACAATAGAATAAGTCTCTAAAAGTTCTGCATCACATTTAAAATTAATTGCTGTGTGCAGACCATTCTGCAACTGGTTTCTCTATTTTAGCATTTTAATTTACAAATGTTTTGAATTTAGTGACCCACAGCCTAAGTTCTTGTGTTTTCCTAATGATGTTTCACACGTTTGTTTAATGTTCTTCTGTTCACTATCTTGCACCTGTTTTATTAATTGTATTTAAAAGTTATTAATGCCTCTGCTCATCATCGACTATCGCTCAGAGTCGAGTATGATTGTCTTCCTGGTGGGTTCTTTATAGAAACATAGAAACATAGAAAATAGGTGCAGGAATAGACCATTCGGCCCTTCGTGCCTGCAATGGCTGATCATCCAACTCAGCATCCTGAACCTGCCTTCTCTCCATACCTCCTGATCCCTTTAGCCACAAGGGCCACATCTAACTCCCTCTTAAATATAGCCAATGAACTGGCCTCAACTACCTTCTGTGGCAGAGAATTCCACAGATTCACCACTCTCTGTGTGAAAAATGTTTTTATCATCTCGGTCCTAAAAGATTTCCCCCTTATCCTTAAACTGTGACCCCTTGTTCTGGACTTCCCCAACATCGGGAACAATCTTCCTGCATCTAGCCTGTCCAACCCCTTAAGAATTTTGTAAGTTTCTATAAGATCCCCCCTCAATCTTCTAAATTCTAGCGAGTACAAGCCGAGTCTATGCAGTCTGCGAGTACAAGCCGAGTCTATCCAGTCTTATGTGGGTCTTGAGACGGCTGAAGAGGCTGATCCTGTAGCCACGTACTTGATGTGCCTCCAGGTGGACATCTGTGAGTAACACCTTTTCACGTGGGGAGACTGGTGCACGGACAGCCACCACACAATCCTTGACACTGACCGAATCGGGGTCCAACAGCATGGACTCAAAAAGAGTAGGATGTCCCTCCCTGGTTTAGCCTTTTTCCCATCTTCTCAGACGTTGTGGTGCTCGACCCACTGCCACCATCTTCTGTTTGTTTCACTGTTGAGGTCTTTGTCTTGGGCCTCGCCCTCGACCTGTTTAGCTCTTAGCTCAAGTAGCATTGAGAAGAATACCAGGCAAATATATGGTCTTTCTATATGAATATATATGGATATATGAAGTTCTATTAACTCACCAATAATGTCACACCTTTTTTGGTTACACGTATACATTTTCCTTTTGTTTTCACTTGCAAAACAGATTTGCTATCCCTGCTGATTCAGAACAGTCTGTGCCTTACACTCTAATATATTTCAAACAAATTGTCAATTGTTAGTGATGGAATATCGAAAATTGTGATATATTTATTTCCTTCTAGGAATGATAGTAACATTATTTTGGTTTCAAATATTCACCATTTAAGGGCGGCACAGTGGTGCAGTGGTTGAGTTGCTGCTTTACAACATCAGAGAACAAGGTTCGATCCTGACTATGGGTGCTGTCTATACACAGTTTGTACGTTCTCCCTGTGAACACGTGGGTTTTCTCTGGATGCTCCGGTTTTCTGCCACATCCCAAAGACATACAGACTTGCAGCTAATTGACTTTAGTAAAAAATTGTAAACTGTCTTTAGTGTGTAAGATAGTGCTAGTGTACAGGGTGATCACTGGTCAGTGTGGACTCGCTGGGCCGAAGGGTCTGTTTCCACATCGCATTTCTGAAGTGTAAAGTGTAAAGTCTGCAATAGTAGGTGAATGCACTTTTGCGGTGGACAATTGTCCAAGATTTGCTTGTTAGTAATAATGGTCGGAAAGTGCTCACTCACTTTGGGAAGATAGACAAAATTGCTGGAGAAACTCAGCGGGTGAGGCAGCATCTAATGAGCGAAGGAAATAGGCAACGTTTTGGGTCGAGACCCTTCTTCAGACTGATGTGAGGGTGGGGGGTGGGGGGGGGGGGGGAAGAAGGAATATGATCAGATTAAAGTATGCCACCTTCTTGCAGCAAAATCTCAGAAACGCTCAATACAAATAAATGGCGCTTAAAATTGTTTTTGTTTTGCAACTGTTATTACGATTTCAGTCTGTCTGCTGAAAAGCCAAGTGTGTTTATTTCATATATAAGCATTGATCTTTTACAGTACAATTGCTTCTAAATGCTTGGCGCGAGGCAGGCTGACCCATATTGCTACCAGACTAATCTAATGTCCATTTTTCATTGCACTATTGTCCAACTATCATTAATGAGCAAAGATGTTAGAGATTTGTTTATTTTAATGTTAACTTAATGATTTCCAATTCTACGCAAAAGCCGTCAAATGATGCTCATGGACTAGAAATATGATGATTTCAGAAGCAGGCAGCTATTTAATTATTCAGTGCGCTCTCTTAAAAGAGTACTCATATAAACAAAACAAGTACTTAACCAATGCCCTGGGGATCCCGAAACCAAGAAGGCAAGCCCACTTGTCTAATGTCCTGAATGTTACCTTAAGGCTGAACCAGCCCGAAGGTAAAATCCCAAATGGGCCTGTCCCACTTAGGTGATTTTTTAGGCAACTACAGGCGACTAGTTTGTTGCCACATGTTTGCCGGTGGTCGCTGGGAGTAGTCTCCTCAGTCACGCAAAAAGTCGTAACGTCTTTCTGGTCGCCGCTTTTTTCAACATGTTGGAAAAATGTTGGCGACAGTGGGTTTGACGCCAATGAGCATAGCTTTACTTCTCCTGACGTAGGTGCTGTCGTAGGTTGCCACCAGAATGGCGTAGGTTGTCACCGGTTTTTCGGTGACAGTCGCCGGCAGTTGCCTAAAAAATCACCAGGTGGGACAGGCCCAAAACGTCTCCCTTTATGTTCCATTGCCTGACTTCTGTCTACGATCTCCTCGAGTGGTATCTTGTTTTGTTCCTTTGCCTAATTACTCTTGTGACACTGTATCTCCTTTGCTTCTAATTTCAAAAATTTTACTTACGCACCAACAACACACATTGTGGCTATTTTGCTGTCATGCACATTTCGCAAACATTTAATCCTCTTCTTTCATGAATAATTCCCATAAATAATTCTGCTTTCATTTATGCTGATTTATTTAATTGTACTTTATATATGCCTTGCAATTCAGTCATATTTGTCTGTTTCTCAATGCTTACCCAGAATTGGATGCAAGACATGGCTTCTCGTGTATTTCTTTAAACTTAGTAACTCCATGTCGTATATACAGTAAACCCTAGTTAAAGAGGACTATAGGGTGAGGGATTGGCATTCGTATTGCCCATTGTCTGCCACAGTTGTGTAAGGAATTATCAATGTCCAAGTTGTAGAACAACTGCAGTTGCTGGTTTATGTGCAAAAGGACACAAGGTGCTGGAGTAACTTAGCAAGTCAGGCAGCATCTCTAGAGAACATGGATAGGTGACGTTTCAGGTTGAGACCCTTCGTCAGGCTCTCAGTCTAGAACTGGACCTGGAATCCAAGTGTGTTGTGCTCTGGCCTGCTGGCAACGAGAGGTGAGCTGAGGATTGTCGGAGTCAATGGTAATGGCCTACAGGTGGCCAGAGTGTAAGCAAGGGTCGGTGGTGGCGATAGCAGCAGCAAGTGTGACCTGGAACCTTCCGAGGAAGCTGCGTGGGCCAGCGGGTGGTGCCAGAAGATGCGGTCTGGAAACGGCATGAGCTAAAGGTGGTGTGGACAGCCATGGATGTAAGCTGCCGGATTGACATTGCCAACTGAGGGTGGCATAGGAAGCCAGGGCAGTGTGAACCGGTTTGGGGGGGGGGGTTGACATGGGCATTCGGAGCCGGAGCCAGTGAGGGAGTGCAAGTTGTGGGGGGCGGCATGGGATCTGGGGCTGGACTTGACTGGGGAGGGGAGTGCCCGGGATGGCAATGGGCAATGGGGACTAAAAGTGGGTTGTGAAGCGGTTCAAGTCGGGATGGCATGGGCAGCCAGGGCTATAGACAGCTAGGGAGGCAGTGCAAGCCAGGGGCGACATCGGCAGCTGTCTGTACATCCATCTGCTATAACCAAAATCCTTTATAAAGAGTCAGTTAAAATGAGGGTTTACTCAGTAAACGTTACTGTATAGCTGTGGTTGTATTTACTTTGCTCTCTCACAATAGTTTACATTTTACCCTGAATGAATGAATACGTTTATTGGCCAAGTATATACACATACAAGGAATTTGCCTTGGTGCTCTGCTCGTAAATAACAACACGACATACAGTAAACAATTAAGATTAATACAGAAAATATTAAAACATTACGAATAAAACATTATAGTTTAAACATGTGAATGAAATAAAATACCAGAGAAGGCTACAGACATTTGGTTATTGAGTAGAGTTTTTATATCTGGCTGTGGCGGCTTTGGCAGTCCGGAGTCCTGAGGGAAGTGCTTCAAAGAGTTTGTGGCCAGGTTGAGAGGGGTCAGAGCTTACAGTACCCTCTCGCTTCCTGGCCCTTGCAGTGTATAGTTCGCCAATGGGGGGGAAGGTTGTAGCCATTAACATTCTCAGATGATCGAACGATTCGCTGCAGCCTCCGGATGTCGTGCTTGGTGGCTGAGCCAAATCAGACTATGATGGAGATGGTGAGGACAGACTCTACGATGGCCGTATTGAATTGGACCATCATTGCCTGTGGCAGATTGTGTTTCCTCAGCTGCCGCAGGAAATACATCCTCTGTTGGGCCTTTTTGACTGTGGAGTCGATGGTGGCCCCCCATTTAAGGTCCTTGGAGATGATGGTTCCAAGGAACCTAAAAGACTCCACAGATGTGACTGTGGTGTTGTTGATGTAATAGACGTAGAAAAAAAAAATCTAAGTTGAGTTAGTCATAGCAAATGATAAATAAAATGTCAAAGGTGCACGACCTAAATGGAGCCTACTTAAAAAAGAAATGGTTGCTGCTTGATTTTTCCTACTGCCATGAGAGAATACCATCGTGAGGTGCTGGATTAGGTTTGAAAGTAATCAGAATGCTGCAGAAGATGCAAGGAGAAAGATAAAAGAGATTTATTAAGAATGCTGATAGATCAAGTTTAGCAATCTAAACAGCGCTGGTCGGAATAGTTCAGTTTCTAACCTGCAGCCTAAAAGTCACGTGAAGTTGTGCTAAAAATGTTCGAGCCATCGTGTGAAACAACACTGTGTTTGAATTTATTATCGTGCATTTATGAATGGTCCTTGTGCTTTTCTGCAGTATTTAGAAAAATGAACCCAGAAGCTATCTCCAATAAGATATCAGTTCAGAAAAGAAAAGGGGCTTTGAATAAGGATAAATCTTTAATAAATGAGATTTCTTAAACACATGAGACACTCCACAGTCCCTGATTTCATCTCCAAACCCTAGCTCCAAAATATTACTATAAGATGCTTTTCTAAAGGTGAAATTGTTTCTTTTAAATTAATAGACATGAGTACAATTTAAAATAAGATTTACATCTTGAATCCTTGTCCCCTCAAAATGTCACAATCTAAATATGAGTCTTATTTTTACTTATCAGTTGGTGATATATCTATTATGTATTTCCATTATTTTCCGGTTTATTTTCAGATTTCTGATTGTCATATTTTTCACCTCTGCATAATTCACACCAACATAAAATGTCAATTGTGAATTATTTTCTCTTTCATTCATCAAATGATAATGCGGTCTCCATACCTCATTACCTGTACAAATGCCATTCACAGCTGTGTGGAGAAATGAGTTGACCTCATCTCATTAAGTGAGGTTAATGCATTGAATTTCTTTATGATGCTCTTGATGGACTTTGTAGCTAATAGTGAAGCAGAGGTAATTATGTTTGATGTCAATATGGCTACAGGTTGTCCATTGAATGTAGAGAGGGATTCACAATGTGATGAGATGCTCAGAAGATTGGAGCAAAAATGGAATGGGAGTAAAAGAAGTTATGACACAGGGAAGAAGAGACTGGTGGAAAAAGAGGGGGGGGGGGGGGGAGGGAGAGGTGATCATTATTGTGAAGGACATTTAAATTATGTCTTTAATTAGTACCAATAAGCTGGAGCACAATTTAAGTGCTTCTCTGTCAGAAAGTCGCTAATTTATGATCTTTGCAAGAATTTAATGAACTTTCAGTTAATGATGTCTGACAGTTAGCCTTTCATCCTTCCTGCATTGGAAAACGCTCTGAAGTTTAAGTGTTTCTACAATCCTCTGTCTTAAAGATAGAACTCTTTCATCTTTCACTTTTATGTCTTTGGCATTAATTCAGGTAAAATGTAATGGCGACCATTATATAGGATTATTTAAAACACAAAGTGCTGGAGAAACGCAGTGGGTTGGGCAGCTTTCAGGGAGAGAGTGGTCAGATAATGTTTTGGGTCAGATCCCTCCACAGACTAAAGAAGGGTCCCGAGATAAAACATTGCGTGTCCGTTCTCTCCTCAAATGCTGCCTAATCTGTTGAGTTTCTCCAGCACAGTGTTTTGCTCAAGATTTTGCTCAAGATTACAGGCTCTTGTGTCTCCATTTGAACTGAACTGAACTGTTATCCATTTTGGTGGCAAAAACGGGAAAGCAGACTATTATCTAAATGGTGGCCGATTGGGAAAGGGGGAGATGCAGCGAGACCTGGGTGTCATGGTACACCAGTCTTTGAAGGTAGGCATGCAGGTGCAGCAGGCAGTAAAGAAAGCGAATGGTATGTTAGCTTTCATTGCAAAAGGATGTGAGTATAGGAGCCGGGAGGTTCTACTGCAGTTGTACAAGGTCTTGGTGAGACCACACCTGGAGTATTGCGTACAGTTTTGGTTTCCAAATCTGAGGAAGGACATTATTGCCATAGAGGGAGTGCAGAGACGGTTCACCAGACTGATTCCTGGGATGTCAGGACTGTCTTATGATGAAAGACTGGATAGACTTGGTTTTTATACTCTCTAGAATTTAGAAGATTGAGAGGGGATCTTATAGAAACTTACAAAATTCTTAAGGGGTTGGACAGGCTAGATGCAGGAAGATTGTTCCCGATGTTGGGGAAGTCCAGGACAAGGGGTCACAGCTTAAGGATAAGGGGGAAATCCTTTAAAACCGAGATGAGAAGAACTTTTTTCACACAGAGAGTGGTGAATCTCTGGAACTCTCTTCCACAGAGGGTAGTTGAGGCCAGTTCATTGGCTATATTGAAGAGGGAGTTAGATGTGGCCCTTGTGGCTAAGGGGATCAGGGGGTATGGAGAGAAGGCAGGTACGGGATACTGAGTTGGATGATCAGCCATGATCATATTGAATGGCGGTGCAGGCTCGAAGGGCCGAATGGCCTACTCCTGCACCTAATTTCTATGTTTCTATGTTTCTATGTTCTGTATTTTTGTTTACAATACTCTGTTGTGCTGCAGCAAGCAAGAATTTCATTGTCCTATCTGGTACACATGACAATAAACTGTCTTGGCTTGACGTGACGACTCCATTTAGGATTATTTGTTTAATTTTGTTTAATTTTGTTGTCGTGAAACAATCTTGTCGACATTAGAATCAATCAATCTTCTTATTGATGTTCCTTCGTGTGAGGTTTCATGGGATTAATGCTATTCTGGCAGTTAATAGACATGATTGTCAGGATTAGCTGTGTGCAGGCATTTCAAGAGAAAAACAGAGTAAAGGACAGGGATGTAAATGTGTGATGCCTTCTTATTGTTGACTTCATGAGTTTATGGCCTGTTATATGCACCAGCCCAATCAGTTCATGTCAGGGAATGTCAATTCAAAAAATTCAAACTGACATGTTTACATCCCTAAAGCAGTTTAGTCTCTCAGTCACAAATGTTTTTATGTTATGCCCAGAGTCACAAGGTGCTTAAAATTATGAACAATTTCAGACATATTCCTTCTATTTCTTGCAATTCACACTCTTCCTTCTGGTGTTTGATTCAGAATGCAAGATATTTAGCCAATTTATAACAAGGCTTAATCCAATTTTTATATTTCAGTGAAATAACAAAAATATTGCTCTTCCAATATGTTTAGCTCCTCAAGAAAATGCACAATTTCTTTCAACGAACAATCCGATTAGTTCTTGATGTAGGAAATTCTGAAAATTAGAAGAATGGTGAGTAGCTTGTATTAGGTTTAGCCCACGAGTTTATGTATTGGGAAAGCACTATGCATGAAGATGCCAACACAGTTAGGGAAGCAAAGGATCAAAGGGAAGCAAAGGATGTTAGGAGAGGCAATAAATAGATTTATTAGCTGTAAATTTCACATGTAACAGGAAACAGAGGTGTTATTTATTGTTAGGAAGGAATTGCAGATGCTGTTTTAAACAAAAGATAGACACAAAAAGCTGGACTAACTCAACGGGACAGAAGGCATCTCTGGAGAGAAGGAATGGGTGATATTTCAGGTCGACTTTTCTTCAGGGAAAAGGGAAACGAGAGATATAGACAATGATGGAGAGAGATAAGGAACAATGAATCAACCAAGAGATTAAATGTTGATCAGTGGTGAATTGTTTCAATGGTATAAAATCCACATGTAACCTTTGTGTTGTGGAAATATTAAAATGCTGTACTGCTGCCAATCTTTGAAACACTTTGGGTTTTCTCAAATTGTTTCTGAGTGCTCACTGTTAAGGCCTTGAATAATCTGACTTGTTTTAGAAACTCACCACTGAGATGTTATGAGATGTTCTTTGTGTCTGTTCCTATCTGAACCGTAATTAAGAAGGCAAATGGGCCCCACATGAAGCCAGATTCAGGATACAGGTTAAACACTAAATTCCTTCCAAGAATGGGGGTAGTTGCCAGGATACTACAGAGGACGACAGTCAACAATGTGGCTTCAATTCGGGTGAGCAAGTTTAATGAGGAACCTTTAGACAGCCTCAGAGAAATGGATTATTTTAAATTATGTGCTTGTCTTTAAGAGGAACACACATAGGAGCAGGTATTTTTTATTTAAGTTAGCAGAGTTAAAGGAAGCTCAGATGTTTGCAGTCACGTGGAGAAATTAGGAAAATTGAAGGAAGAGAAACCAGAGGGAATGTGTTAAAATTGTGGAAAAACTTCACTTTGCTAAGGTCACTCGATCATAACCAAGAAAGAGACCAGGATGTCTCACAATTTTTTTTAATGAAAACGGGAATTGGAAGCTGATGGAGTTTGAGTTGATGTGGAGATGTTTAATGCATATATTTGTTTGAACTATGTCTTCCAGCATTCTGATGTATCAAAGCCTTAAGGCTTTAAATTATTTCCTTGATGTGTATGATTGTGCTTTGGACCTTGAAGAGGATGTGTGAATTCTGTGAGGAAGCCCCGACATTAGACAATAGGTGCAGGTGTAGGCCAATTCGACCCTTTGAGCCAACACTGCCATTCACAGTGATCATGGCTGATCATCCACAATCAGTACCCCGTTGCTGCCTTCTCCCCATATCTCCTGACTCCACTAACTTTAAGAGCTCTATCTAACTCTCTCTTGAAAGCATCCAGAGAATTGGCCTCCACCATCTTCTGAGGCAGAGAATTCCACAGATTTATAACTCTCTGTGTGAAAAAGTTTTTCTTCATCTTCACCCCTTGTTCTTAAACTGTGGCCCCTGCTTCTGGACTCCCCCAACAATTGGAACATGTTTCCCGCCTCTAGCGTGTCCAAATCCTTAATAATCTTATATGTTTCAATAAGAATACCTCTCATCCTTCTAAATTCCAGAGTATACAAGCCCAGCCGCTCCATTCTATCAACATATGACAGTCCCGCCATCCCGGGAATTAACCTCGTGAACATACGCGGCACTCCCTCAATAGCAAGAATGTCCTTCCTCAAATCTGGAGACCAAAACTGCACACAATACTCTAGTTGAGGTCTCAAAAGGCCTTCTTTGCTCCGATACTCGACTCCTCTTGTTATGAAGGCCAACATGCCATTTGCTTTCTTCACTGCCTTCTGTACCTACAACTCATCATTTTATTATTAATTGGACTATGTATTAGAAGCTATCAATGAAAAATGAACTGTTTATTCTTTGTAGGTAGACAAAAATGCTGGAGAAACTCAGCGGGTGAGGCAGCATATATGGAGCGAAGGAAATAGGCGACGTTTCGGGTCGAGACCCTTCTTCAGACCTTTATTTTATACACATTGTATTGTATTGTATTGTATTGTATTGTATTCTTTGTTTTCTTTTAGTTATTTACCAAGTTTTTAATGAAGGAAAAGTCCAAGTTCTCCTCCTCAAGGTGCAAGCATGCAGTGGTGTTTTGTCTTTTGCATCTGTTTTTCCAAGTTTGTTTTGCCAAGTTTGTTTTGCATTTTTTCTATTTCTTTCCTTTTGAATTGATTTCAAAGAGAGACCCAGATTCCACAAAGGCCATGTGGAATCCAGGTTAAAGTGTTAGAAATGTGCGTGACTCTATTCAGGTTATTGGATGCCAACTTTTCAGAAATCAATTGGCATTTGAGGAAACTCTGATGTGTATACATTGGTACTAGGAATTTGAAATTGGTATGTTTGGAGATAGATTGGGGACACAATGCTTTTCTTAAAATACCCTGAAAAATGGTTGGTCTTCAATCCCAGTGGGAAAGACCACATAGTGTTTTAGTAGCAGGAGAAACATGTGTTCTAGTGGACATGACAAGGGCTTCTAAGTGGAAACATTGGACTCAGTTGAAGCAATATCAACCATAAAGCAGAAACTTAACTAACACTAGTGGCAGATGGCTGGATTTGTTTATGTTTCTTTGCAGGTTTCTGCATCAGGCTGGAATCATGAGCGCTCCAACAAGACCGCATTTAATCATCAGCTAACTAATTGGAATAAGGACCAAAATCCATAGGATGGATACATTAGTAAACCTGACCCAATTGAGCAACTAACGATAAGACAAAGCGTGCATTGTGAAGGGGAAAATGTTACTTGGACATTTTGGAATTGGAGCGTTTGCTTCTCCAGAGATCAAAATGGGGAGACACAAATGCAGTTTATTAAGGCTCATAGTAGGAGACCTCATGATAGTAATATGTGGAGATCATTATTCTATGGTTTAGTTAAATGAATGTCAAATTTATTCACCTCTAATTACCACTACTGTCGAGAGTCTGACCCTCTGTGATGAGGATATCAGAGGTTATGGGAAGGGAGGAGAATGGGGTTAGGAGGGAAAGATAGATCAGCCATGATTGAATGGCAGGATAGACTTGATGGGCTGAATGGCCCAATTCTACTCCTATCACCTATGACCGTATGACCTTATGATATGAAGGTTTGCTTGTGTGTCAGACGACCTTCTGCCATCGCTTTGCCACAGCCAATGCCACATCTGTGCATAACGCGAGCTACTTCCCTCCCTGGCCACAATGCGGTGGCTCCACACCCGGAGCGCCGCGGCAGCGGTGAGTGAGTGGGTTACTGGCATGATCCCCGACCCCCTCCTTGTCAACGTTCCTGCCCTCCCCGCAACTTTAACCCTGGCCAGACTCCCCACACGCTGTGAAAGGAACACTCCCCCCAATTGATCCCTTGAACCAGTATTGTCATTCAATAAGATCACAACTGATTCAACTTGTCCCGGTTTGCTCCTGTTTTCCGCACCATCTCTCCACCTGCCGTCACCCTCCACCCCCCACCCATTCAGTAATTCAAAATGAAGGAGATTTGGAAGCCTTGGGATTATTGAAATGTTACTTTCTTTTTCTTTTTTCTTTTTTCGGAGTGGAGAACAATCTGCGCATGCG